>NC_051161.1:179571383-179731382 GCF_013339745.2 Dermacentor silvarum | reverse complement strand
TCTCACCCAGCCCGAGAACATGCATTCAGCGGCAGGCACCGCGTCTGCAGCTGCATCGCCGACTACGCAGACCCAGTACGTTGCTCTACCTCAGCCGCAGACCCCGGCAAGTTCACGGCCTCACTGGTGTTGACGTAGAAGAATGGTTAAAGATGTACGAGCGCGTCTGCAAGGTGAACAGGTGGGATCCTACCATAATGCTGGCCAATGTCGTGTTCTACCTCGATGGAACACCGCGAACGTGGTATTATACACACGAGGAAGAGCTCACCAGCTGGGAGTTGTTTAAAGAGAAGCTGTCGGATGTTTTTGGCAATCCGACCGGTTGACAGCTAGCCGCCAAGCAACAACTCGCCACGCGTGCCCGAACTACTACCGAGTCGTACGTCTCCTACATTCAGGACGTCGTCGCCCTCTGTCATAAATCGACACGTCATGCCAGAGGAGGACAAGGTTGGCCACATTATCAAGGGTATCGCGGACGACGCATTCAACCTTCTGGTCTTCAGAAACTTATCGACCGTCGACGCCATCATGAAGAATGCCGCCGTTTCGAGCAGGCGAAGAGCCGCCGTATACATAATCAGTTTACACGGCTTCCAAATACTGCAGCGACCTCTTCTTGCACCGACCTAACCGACCAATCTAGCGTGCCACCACCAAGTGAAAACGTGACCCGCATTGTGCGCCGCGAACTCGAAGCTGCGTTTCCTGTCTCGCCTCAACCGACGTCTTGGACCAACACTGCTGAGACGATATCGCTGATTCAATCCGTGGTTCGCCAGGAAATTGCTAATATGGGTCCTCCCCAGCGCCTGCTCCTTGAGTCGTCCTGACCCCGGCCCCACCCCTATGCCTGGGTCCTATCGGGGTCCACCCTCCAGTGCCCGTTATCCCTACTGTGCCCGGAATCCATCGGACTGGCGTACACCTGATGACAGGCCGATCTGTTTCTGCTGCGGCCGAATCGGTCACGTTTCCCATCACTGCCGTAGCCGTTGTCGTCCCCGCCTCGAAACCGTTCTGGAATACAAGTTCGCCCCGCAGTTCTTCACCCGTTGCTTCTACGACGCTTCCGACGCCGCTAACCTCTCCTCGTCGCTATACTCGCTCGCCCTCGCCTCAACGTCGCCAGCCACGTCCGCCCCAGTTTCACCGCTCGCCCTCGCCGACCTACCCAGGACCATCCTAGCCGAAAACTAGGCAATGCGGCACCTCGGGGTAGTGCTGCAATGTCGAATTCGCCGCAAAATCCTCCTTTGACACTGTTTACGAAACATAACCTTCTCGACGTCCACGTTGATGGCACACCCGTCACAGCACTCATAGATACCGGAGCACAGATATCGATTATGACCAGCCGCCTTCGCCGCCATTAAGGAAAATGTTACGCCTGCCGTTACTCGGGTCGTACGAATCGCCGACGGCAGCATGGTGGCCGTGGTCAGATTGTGTACTGCACGCGTGAGCATTTCCGGCCGCCATACTGTCGTACTTTTCACTGTGCTTGACCAATGCCCCCATGACCTCGACTTCCTAGGCCTCGACTTCCTCTACTAGGCCTCGACTTCCTCTCTGCCCATTCAGCGCTCATCGATTGTTCTTAAAGTACTGTGTGTCTTGACCTGCCTCTGCTGGACGACCCTACAACACCTCACGAAATTCGCCTGAAACCGACTGATTTTGTTCCCGTTCCACCACAGGCCTTGCAATACATCGAAATGGCGCCATCTATGCCAGTTCCCGATGGTGATTACATCTCCGCTCCAATAACTGCCATCGTTCTCAGCCATAACGTTACTGTCCCGCATGCAATACTGAGAGTCAAAGACAATCGCACCTATCTCCCTGTGGTGAATTTCGGGCTTACGAAGCAAATTCTGCCTAAAGATATTACCCTGGCTACGATCATTGCTTTAGAAGTTCACTGCGTTGAAACTTTTGCCGTCGACACGTCCTGTGAACCTTTCCGGTCTACCAATTGTACTGACCACGACATTACGAAATGATCGCCCCGGGTCTTCCCCCTGTGGAGGCTGAACAGCTCTGCAGTTTATTGTTTTCGTTCAAGGATATATTTGACCTAAACAACCGTCCCTTAGGCCAAACGTCTCTTGTCAAACACCGTATACATACAGGCGATAATCCTCCCATCCATCGGCGACCCTACCGAGTTTCAGCTTTGGAGCGCCAAGTCATCAAAACGGAAGTGGACAAGATGCTCGCGAAAGACATCATTGAGCCATCGTCAAGTCCCTGGGCGTCACCTGTTGTGCTAGTAAAGAAGAAGGACGGCACATGGAGATTCTGCGTCGACTACCGGCACCTCAACCGCATCACGGCGAAAGATGTCTACCCACTACCTCGTATAGATGACGCCCTTGATTGCCTATACGGGGCACAGTATTTTTCATCCATCGACCTACGGTCCGGATATTGGCAATCGCTGTGGATGATCTCGATCGTGAAAAGACCGCCTTTATAACGCCTGATGGTCTTTACCACTTCAAAGTTATGCCTTTTGGGCTCTGCAACGCTCCGGCTACCTTTGAGCGTATGATGGACTCATTACTCCAAGGATTCAAGTGGTCGACTTGCCTCTGCTACCTAGATGATGTTATTGTGTTCTCGCCCACTTTCAGCACACACCTTGAGCGCCTTTCAGCTGTACTTGCTGTTTTTCGCAAGACTGGTCTGCAGCTCAACTCGAAGAAATTTAACTTCGGCCACCGTGAAATTACAGTCCTTGGCCATGTCATCAATGCGTCTGGCATCCGACCGGACCCGGAGAAAATTCGCGCCGTGAAAGATTTTCCTGTCCCACAGTCCGAAAAAGATGTCCGCAGTTTCGTGGGCCTTTGCTCCTACTTCCGTCGCTTTGTTAAAGATTTCGCCACCATAGCACACCCTCTGACGGATCTTCTGAAGAAAAATGTGCCGTTTTCATGGGGAGACTCTCAGGCCGCCGCCTTTTCTCGCCTTACCACCATACTCACCACCCCGCCGATTCTAGGACACTTCGATACGTCAGCCCCTACAGAGGTGCGCACCGATGCCAGTGGCCACGGCGTCGGTGTCGTCTTGGCACAAGTTCAGCACGGCCGTGAACGTGTTATCACGTACGCTAGCCGTCTTTTGTCACCTGCGGAGCGGAATTACTCTATTACCGAGCGCGAATGTTTGGCACTTGTGTGGGCAGTAGCTAAATTCCGCCCCTATTATACGGCAGGCCCTTTTCTGTTGTAACGGACCACCACGCCCTCTGTTGGCTTTCCTCCTTAAAAGATCCCACAGGGAGGCTTGGACGATGGGCTTTGCGGCTACAGGAGTATTCCTATTCTGTGGTGTAAGAGTCTGGTCGCCTACACAATGACGCTGACTGCTTATCCGGTTACCCTGTACCCACGCCCGCCAACGCCGACACGGATGCTTCCGCAAGTGTTCTTTCCATTTCCCAGCTTTTGGACATGGCCCACGGGCAACGCCATGACGCTACCTTGAGGACCCTCATTGACCGAGTACAATCTGCTCCCACTGATCCATCGTTACGGTGGTTCGTCCTCAAAGACGGGATATTGTACCGCCGCAATTTTCATCCTGACGGTCCTCCCCTTCTATTTGTCGTTCCCCAACACCTCCGCTTAACCGTGCTTCAGGAGCTGCATGATGCACCTACTGGCGGACACCTTGGGGTTGCTCGCACTTACGACCGCGTGCGCCACCGCTTCTACTGGCCCGGCCTCCCGCGCTCCGTACGGCGATACGTAGCTGCTTGCAAGTCCTGCCAACATCGGTGTGATGGGAAACGACAAACTCGCCGGTGTTTCCAGTTGGGCCCAGGATCCGTTTAATAATGACACGGCAGACGGGAGCTTGCTACACGAAACACAGACTTTAACAGACACGCTAGCACGATACAGACTATTTACATGCACATGTACGTGGACTAGAGTTCGCGAATCGTTTGTCCTAAATAAACATGTGCCTAGCACTCATGCGTCACCACTCGCCCTACTGCCTCGTCGTTGCGGTGCCCGTGACGGTGGTTGTGCCGGTGGAGCGTCGTTGTGGCTAGGTCGCTGCTGTCGCGCCGCACCTTGTCGCGACGTGGCAGCAGGAAGAAACAGGAGGCCGGTAGAATAAAAGGCCACTGCTGTAGCTGGCCAGTAACGCCTGGCCTGTCACGCCTCGGCCGCTATAACGCCGGGCTCGGTCGGCGGACAGGTAGCTCAGGCGCCCCGGTGGCCAGCAGGAAGCACTGCACCAGGCCGCTGTCACAGCAGGCCGCTGGTAGACAGGAGAGCAGAGCCACGAGCGGGACACGACCAGGTCCGCACGGTAGCAGGACGCCCGGTCGCCAGTCCTCGGGCTCGCTCAGCAGGCTGGTAGCTCAGGCGTCCCGGTCCAAGCAGGAAGCACTGCACCAGGCCGCTATCACAGCAGGCCGCTGGTACACAAGAGAGCAGAGCCACGGGCGGGATCCACGACCAGGTCCGCACGGTAGCAGGACGCCCGGTCGCCAGTCCTCGGGCTCGCTCAGCAGGCTGGTAGCTGGTAGCTCAGGCGTCCCGGTCCAAGCAGGAAGCACTGCACCAGGCCGCTATCACAGCAGGCCGCTGGCGCGCAGGAAGGCCCAGCCACGAACTGGATCCCCGACCAGGTCCGCACGGTAGCTGGACGCCCGGTCGCCGGTACCCGAGCCTGGAGCCGCCGTTTTTGCGAGCTTGCGTTCGAGGCTGCCGCTCGTTCTCACGTTCTGCGTGCTCTCGTCGCTTCTTCGTTCGTGGCACGTGTCGTCTTCTTCCATTATGATCATCACCAATGCCCTTCTTGGTGCTGCCATACAATCACCAACACTTCAAGTTGGCTTGTCACGCACTTTGTTTTGGCACCGCCACACGCCACTATCCACATCATCACAAGGGCCCCCCACTTAAGATAGTTGCGCGCAACTATTCTAAACAACATAGGAGGAGGGTGCGCATGAGTGCTGGCACGTGCGATCGTTCAAGAAAAGTTCTTGGCTTTCAAACAATTCATGTTTACACACTGATCACAAAACACATGGAGACTTCGGAACACAAGCCAAAGTTCTCACAAGAAAATCGAAAGTTCTAACATAATTCAAAGTTCTAATAAAAAACTGCCGTACTGTGCGCGGCAATCACCATGGCACAAAATAACAGTGTCCAAGAAACACGAAAAATCATTCACATCTTTGTCAGAGTCCAGAAAACAGCGCGCCGGTGCAGGTACAGTGAGTTATGTTACCCGCTCCCAAATTAACCGAACCGCGGATGTCTCAATCCTACTTATCGGTCTTTCATGTGGTAACCGCGCACGCCAAGCAACACCAGATGTGCTGCGTCGTGTGAGGTCAGCCACTCCTAAGCGCCTGGTGTAAGCTTGCACAAAGCGATTGTCTGATAATCCTAATCTTGTTGGGATCTTAGAATCGAAATCAGCTGTTGAATTCCACGAATCCACTTTTTCATGATTCAGTGGAAGATTCCGAACATCTGTCTGCTCGTCTCCGTTCACATTTGAAGGTGAGTGACTACGCGCTTGATTATTACCTACAGGCGATTCATTGATAGACCTTCGGTTCACCTCACATGTTGAATTTATCATCAGCTGTTGAGATAGGCTGCTCACGCTTACATCATGTACCACTGGGGTCATTGACTGGATAGTAGGCATTTCCTTAAAACTCATGGATGAGTCCACTCTCCTAGATTGAGAAAGATTGGCTGGGTGACTCTGCTGGCAATCTCTATCGCTGGTTATACCAGAATACAAAGTTGTGTCTTCTTTTGTGTCATGGAGGACGGGGCTCACATGAACTTGCGTTTGCGGAGCAGTCTCCACGATTGAAGAGCATGGTTCCAACAAACAACCAGTACCTAAAGACTTCATTGATAGTAAGTCACAATTACATTCTTGCGATTTCTCTTTGTGGCTTAGGGCAGTTCTTGCATTAGCTTTTTGGACATTGCGAGCTTCGTGATCATGGAAAGCACATAATGCTTGCTCACGCGTCAAGCAACCTTGAGCCACCTCATCGCCCGTTTTCAAACCTAAAGACTTGGTTGCGGGAGGCGGGGAAAAGAGGGCAATAACCCCATTTTGAGCTTCACCATCGGATGGAGTCATGCTGCCGAAAGTCGTAGCGCTAGTGAGCGCTTCACGAGCTGCGATCTGCAATTTGAGGACGCATAGCTCTTCCTCATGACGCACTCGCTCAGCTTGAAGCTGCACTGCATGGCGAGCTTTTTCCATTTCTCTTTCAACAGCACGCCTCTCGCACTCCAATGACCGCTGATGTTCCACCCAGTCTCTCAACTCCACTTTCTCTAGTCCCATGCTCTCGCCTAGCTCGATTAGTTCTTTTAGATGCATTGCCTTTCTGTCCTTGTTTGCAAGCTTACAACCTGCCTCGTCCTCTCCAGTGGCTACGCGTTCGAAACTCTGGAGATTCGCGGGGAGGTCGTCACGTCGTTCGTCGAACAGTGGCAGTAACTTCTGGGGGTTGAAGCAGGGTTGCTTTGGTGACGATACGGGCGCGGCTGGGGCGGATATCTCGCTCTGCGCTCCTTCTTGAAGCTTGAGCTTCAGCTGCAAGATTTGTCGCTGCCTTTCGTCGGCTAACCGCTGACTTTCTGCTGCTGCTTTGGCTGCCTCTAGCTCAGCTGCTCGTTCGTCCCTCTGCCTAGCCTGTTCTTTTTCAACCCACTCGCGAAGTTCAGCGCAAGTCAAGCCTAACTGTGCTGCAGTGGTGGCTAACTTGTCTAAATCCATATCGGATGTCTAGTGCTGCGTGTATACACCCGAATGCCGGTCTCCGCGTTTGGGATGTTACTGGCGGATCCTGGCATGCTCGCCAGATTGTGATGAGAAACGACAAACTCGCCGGTGTTTCCAGTTGGGCCCAGGATCCGTTTAATAATGACACGGCAGACGGGAGCTTGCTACACGAAACACAGACTTTAACAGACACGCTAGCACGATACAGACTATTTACATGCACATGTACGTGGACTAGAGTTCGCGAATCGTTTGTCCTAAATAAACATGTGCCTAGCACTCATGCGTCACCACTCGCCCTACTGCCTCGTCGTTGCGGTGCCCGTGACGGTGGTTGTGCCGGTGGAGCGTCGTTGTGGCTAGGTCGCTGCTGTCGCGCCGCACCTTGTCGCGACGTGGCAGCAGGAAGAAACAGGAGGCCGGTAGAATAAAAGGCCACTGCTGTAGCTGGCCAGTAACGCCTGGCCTGTCACGCCTCGGCCGCTATAACGCCGGGCTCGGTCGGCGGACAGGTAGCTCAGGCGCCCCGGTGGCCAGCAGGAAGCACTGCACCAGGCCGCTGTCACAGCAGGCCGCTGGTAGACAGGAGAGCAGAGCCACGAGCGGGACACGACCAGGTCCGCACGGTAGCAGGACGCCCGGTCGCCAGTCCTCGGGCTCGCTCAGCAGGCTGGTAGCTCAGGCGTCCCGGTCCAAGCAGGAAGCACTGCACCAGGCCGCTATCACAGCAGGCCGCTGGTACACAAGAGAGCAGAGCCACGGGCGGGATCCACGACCAGGTCCGCACGGTAGCAGGACGCCCGGTCGCCAGTCCTCGGGCTCGCTCAGCAGGCTGGTAGCTGGTAGCTCAGGCGTCCCGGTCCAAGCAGGAAGCACTGCACCAGGCCGCTATCACAGCAGGCCGCTGGCGCGCAGGAAGGCCCAGCCACGAACTGGATCCCCGACCAGGTCCGCACGGTAGCTGGACGCCCGGTCGCCGGTACCCGAGCCTGGAGCCGCCGTTTTTGCGAGCTTGCGTTCGAGGCTGCCGCTCGTTCTCACGTTCTGCGTGCTCTCGTCGCTTCTTCGTTCGTGGCACGTGTCGTCTTCTTCCATTATGATCATCACCAATGCCCTTCTTGGTGCTGCCATACAATCACCAACACTTCAAGTTGGCTTGTCACGCACTTTGTTTTGGCACCGCCACACGCCACTATCCACATCATCACAATCGGAAAAAGCCAGCAGTGCTTCCTGCCGGGTACTTACAGCCGATCGAGATTCCAACTGAGCCATTTTTCCGCGTGGGTTTGGATCTCCTTGGCCCTTTTCCTGAGTCCAGCTCCGGCAACAGGTGGATCGCTGTGGCTACTGATTACGCGACGCGCTACGCCATCACTCGAGCGCTTCCCACGAGCTGCGCAACTGACGTGGCCGATTTCCTACTCCGGCTTATCATTTTATTCTATGGCGCCCCGCGACAGCTCCTTACCGACCGTGGCCGCACTTTCCTCTCCCAAGTCATCGCCGATATCCTACGCTCCTGTTCTACCAAGCACAAACTCGCTACGTCCTATTATCCCCAGACCAACGGCCTTACTGAGCGACTTAATCGGACCATCACAGACATGCTATCGAAATACGTCTCACCCGACCACAAGGACTGGGATATTGCGCTACCCTATGTCACGTTCGCCTATAATTCGTCACGCCACGATACTGCTGGGTATCTTTACTTGCTCTTCGGTCGTGACCCTGTATTGCCATTGGATGCTTCGCTCCCCTTGGTACGGAACTCACAGACCGAGTATGCCCGCGATGCCATCGCCCACGCTGACCATGCGCGCCAGCTTGCCCGTACTCGTTTGTTGGCATCGCAGGAAACTCAAAAGCACACTTACAATTGCCGCCATCGTGAGACATACTTTGCACCAGGCTCTCTCGTACTCCTTTGGTCCCCTTGCCGACGTGTGGGGCTCTCTGAGAAACTCCTTCCGTGCTACAAAGGTCCTTACCGCGTTCTACGTCTAGTGACCAATGTCACCTATGCGATCATCCCAGTGACATCCGTCGTGCCAACCGGTTCCACATCACCCGACATCGTACACGTCTCTCGGCTTAAGCCCTATTATGCCCTTCCCGATGGCCCCATCTGAAGCACCGGGACGGTGCTTTTTCCGCCGGGGGTTGTGTTACGGTGAGGAAAACAGACAAGGTCGACGAAGGAGAAGAGGACGAAGTGGCAACAGCCTCTCTGTGTTCTCAGCTGCTGTCTATCTCCTGTAAATACATTCTGTAAATAGTTTATACCCGTGAAAATATTTACACACTCAAGTAATAGATAATAGAGCCTTCCTCAGGTGAGCCTGGTTTTGGCCAAATTTATTGTGTTCGAACTATTATTTGCTGTGCTTGAACCCCATTGTCACGACAACATTGTTGAACTTTTTTTTCTAATCACTTTTAAAAATAACTGGCTCATGTATTTTTCTTGTTGTAGTTGCTGCAGATGTCTAATTTTCTATCATTTTTGCTATGTATGTATGATGAGCACAAAAGAAGGGCCCACCCACATGCATTATGCAGACATGAGCATATGCATAATAAACACTAGGAAACTGTGTTGCATCTCTGTGTGCAGGAGGTGCACAAAGGTTCCCCAGAGGAGCGCCTGCACGTCTACCAAGAAGTGTGCAGCCACTTCCACCCAGTGTTCCGGTATTTTTTTTTCGAGCAATTCCCAGAGCCCAGCCGTTGGTTTGAGCGACGCCGGGCATACATCCACAGTGTGGCCACAGGATCCATAGGCAAGCATACTTGTTTAATTGCTAGCAGCTGATATCCTACAGAACAGCATATTTTGTGTCTGTGTGTTGCCTGACAGAACGAAGGGAAACTGGTGGGCCCAATTTTTCTTATGAAGCGAAAGGAACAACCTACAAGATGCCATTCTATTCATTAAAAAAAAGAGCACCGCTTTCTTATCGTAATCATTCATTCGTAGGAGAAGTCGCAGCAGTAGCCGCAGTCGTCTTTTTGCTTTTTTATGCACGTGTTCAGACGTGATCTTTGGTGTGTTTGTCCCAAGCATCTCACCCCACAAAAGAAACACCAGCGATGTGCTTCAAGGTGTTTACAACGTCGCATAAAAGTTATTCAGAGTGACCCACTGATGCTGCCGGCCCAAGTGAGTGAACATTGTGAGAGTGTGTCGAAGAACGAGTGAAATGTAATAAATGCACCTAAGGGGAGCAGTGCAGTTGAACGAGCTTGTAAGAAAATTTAAGTACGAAGAGAATTCCTTTGTTAAAACCAATAATTGTTATATAACTGGGTTGCACGAAAAAACAACAGCCATTCAAACATTTTAATTAACCCTTTGTGGTCCGAAACTTTTACCTGCTTTCTGGCTGTCCTGGTCCGAAACTATTTTGCCAGTGTGTGGCGCCGCAAAGAAAAACACAAACTGTAGAAGAGAAACTAAAAGGATATTTATTTTTTCTCTTGCATTCTGCAGGCAACTCCTCTACTGATATTTGAGCAGCATGTGATACCGCTCGAAGCATTTTTCTGGGTGCAGTCCAGGGTTGTTACTGCAGGTTTTGCAGAAAAACACAGTTTCCCTCCTGCCTCCATTTGTTTTTCGATCGCTAAAAACAGCACAGGCTTTGCTATTTCAGCCTGGGAGCTTGTAGATGAAAGAGCTCCTCCCATCTAGCCTTTCCTCGAACTCCTTCCGCGCAGACGGGACCCCGATTTTTGGCTCTAACCCTTACGTCCCCCACCAGCTGTTGGAAGAGGATGCGGCGGTACTGTAGGTGTCGCTGTTCTCTCTCAGCATGATTCTGCAGCTGTGTGCGCCTCAAAATAAAGCTATTGACTATGGAAACCTCTAGAAGCCAGAAAAAAGTTTTCGCCACCATTTCATTGTCTTTCGACAAAATGTCTCCACCGCCGTCGCTTTGTCACTCGCTTCTGTCGAATCACTGTCATCACTATCTGATGGAGGCACGTAATTCTCTTCCTCACTGAAGTCACTAAATGCACCACCGTAAAACGCACGCGGTGAAAAAGAGGTCATGCTTCTCAGCGAAACGCGCGAACGTGCGGTTCCGCGCGCAAGTGAGAACGCTCTGGAATCCAGAAGCCGTGATGAGCATTGTGCTGCACCCTAGTGCAAAAAGAAGTAAACTTCAACAAACAAACTTTACTTATCCCTCAAGGGATGGTGCATCATGTAACAAAGAATGCGCACAAATCGCAGTGAGAAAAACCACGAAATTTAACCCCCGAACACCCTTGTCGAGCAGTGCCCGACGGCCGCGTTGCGCTGTCGGGCATTGCCCGACAACGGACCGCAAAGGGTTAAGCAGAAAGAGGTACAGTTGAGCCCACTTGTAGCATTACAGGTTTTAACAGCAGCTGCTGTACTTTTGTGTTTTGTGGTGAAATAAACCGCTTGCTAGTACAGTGTTTCCATTATTGGCTATGGCAATTAAATCTGGCTACTGGGTGTCAGTGCTGAGAAGAAAAGGAGCGCAGAATCGAGGAAATGAATCAAAACTCGAGCCGCTTTGCCACACCTGCCTTTGTGCACCCCACACAGCATGCCTTTGTTGCCCATCTGCCTTTTGCCCCTCTGATGTGGCGAAACGGTGGAAGGCCGATGATGCAAGTGTTTCCATACGCAATGCAAAGGCGAGCGTGGCAAAGCAGTGAGAGTTCTCTCTTTTCGAGGCAGTGCAATGGAGGTGTGCTGCCTTGGCGGTCAATGGGCCACTTTGTGCCGCAGGGGTGTGGCGCAAAGGCGGGTGTGACGAAGCGACTTGCATTTCTTTCTGTAAAAAATAATTTTATGTTCTTTTTTCTTTTGGTACACACACCCAGTAGCCAGATTTAATTGTTATAACCAATAATGTGGCATCATTGGAGCATTGTAGTAGGCGGATTATTTTAAAAGAATAGTCAAATAAGAGGGGTCAAAGTTAAAAGAACAGACTTTAAAAGAGGCACAACTGAGTAGAATTGTGGCGAGTCCTAGTGAGCCTGGCTGAATCAAATTTTGGTGAATCTGAGTGCCAGTGAGCCCGGCTGAGGTGAATTTTGGGGAGTCTGAGTCCGAGTGATCCCTAACCAAAATATACATTTCGTGAGTGAGTCTAGTGAGTTCCTTCGATTTTGACGAGCTATGATTATGATATATGCTTTAATAAAAGCACAAGTGAAACATTACGAACAATTAATTATTTCGATCGCACAGAGGACTTTTCGAAGCTTATATTACCGTGTGTGATCAGTATGACATTTTCAAAAGCAGTCTTGGGAGCCTGAGTGACATGCTTGCCACAAGGAGCACACCCACAAAAGGTAAAAGAAACACCCACGCAACGACCCCGGTGGCACTCTAAAGTGATTCATTTCAGGCGCAAAGAGATGTGTGCGTTTCTTTTGCCTTTTGTGTCGGCAATCATGTCACTAAGCAAGAACCAACTAGGCCAAGAGCTAGTTCTTGTGAGCCTGTTACATCTTTGTATTGGCCACAAGACACTTAGCGAACACTGGCCGAACCACACTGTGTGGATCACTCACCTTGTTGTCTGCTAACCGCGATGTGTTTACATACGAGTCCTCAAAAGACTGCTTGTTCCGTTGGTGTAGCACAGTCGCAAAAGCTGGTCCTGTGCTTCTGGCTGTCCTCTGTAATAACATCCCTGATTGCTTGTGGTGAGCGTGTGATCAGCGCACCCTTCGTTTGCCACAACCATTCAATTCTGTTGTCGCTTTGTGTTTCAAGCACATCACAAAATACAGTTGACACCATTTTAGACAAGTACAGTGGTGGTAGCATGGCATGAATGTAGCGCCTTAGCGACTCCTCGTTATGTGTTGATAATTCCACAATCTTTCTAATGTGTCAATCTTTGTCCTGTTGTCTCAACGTGCTGTGTGTTATTTGATGCCTCACAATAGTTAGAATGAATAAATACCAACCTGCCCAATGCAATGTTGCAAACGATCGACGGTTACTATGCCGATGGCTGGTAAGGGTATGCCAGTGGCTGTTAAGGGTTCGCAATGACGTTTTACCTCTCGAACATTGCATTTTCTTTAGCCCTAAGCGACGTAGGAAACATAATTTTATGGCTCTTATGTGGCTGACGTGCAGTCGTAATGCCAACAGCATGATATCCCAGACCTTCGCAGAATGGCGGCATACCTCAGTAGTTTCCCAAGTTTGTGCCTCCAGCCAACAAGAACGCTTCGCTCTCGTGTGCAGAATACAGTCATGTCCTACTGGTGGTAAAATATATCACAAGCTCGGGAATAAAAAATGGCGGCTGCGCTTGCAGTTTCGAAATGACAGGTGATCGGAATCGTCCGCCATTTTGAAAGAGCTACACGATGCCGCATTTCTTTCTTTACATTGACATTTCTAATGGGAGTTAGGTGCAGGAACGCACCGGGATGACAAATTACACTGAAAAGCCGGTTTTTGGACCAATGTACTGCCGAATTGTAACTGCCGACGCCAGCTTCAGTATGGTTCATTTTTTAGCGTTTTTAAGGGCGAGTCCGTATATAACGAACTACTGATATAATGACCACATTTTGCGGAGCTATCGAGTTCGTTATGAACAGGTTTGACTGTATTACATGAGTGTCATGTGGCAGCTATTCTAGTTTCATTTCGCCCTTTAGTATGACGTTATTTGATGGAAGGTAGTGGCCATTGATAGAAGGATGTTTCAGTTCGCTTTCAAGAGAATTCAGACACGAGTCTGTTCAGGACATGTAGTCAGCAAGCTTGACAGAGACTGCGCCTATCTCTTTAAGAATTTCTAAGAATTTCTTTTTGGCCACTAATGAGTCTATTGAGAAGTTTATTGTTAGGGTCAGGATTCGATTCAACATCACCACTAAGTAGTAGCACAAGCATACATAAGCTATCGAAGCACACACGAAACGTTCACTGACGTTGAGGATGGGGCTGACGTTGAACCTGTAACAATACTCGAAAAAAGCCCGCAGCAGGGATAGTCCGGTGATCCTTCGGTGAAGTTCAGGGCAGAAAAGCCTCTAACAAAGCCTGCAGCAGTGAGGGTGGTCAATGGAGGCTGAGCAACCATTTCATCTTGTGCACAAGTTCACAAGCCAGGCGTTCCACTAAGGCCTATTGACGACTTCACAAGGTCGCCGCAGCACCGGTTATCAGGTTACCTACATAAGTGTTGGGCCAGCTTGCCAGCAAGACAGCAACGCACATTTTGAATTATTCAGCCTTCATGGAGGAAGTGCATGACATTTCCCTCTATGAAGACGACTTTATGGTGTCATTTGACGTGAAGGCGCCCTTCACTTCAGTGCCTGTTGACCTGGCCATAGCAACGTGCAGAGATCTCCTGCTGGTCGACGACACGCTCGCTGAATGCACCCCTTTGGAGGTATAGGACATTTGCAAGCTTTTAGATTTTTGTTTGAGTAGCACCTACTTCACTTAAGGCAAACAGTTTTACAGGCAGATTTCCGTTACTACCGCCAACTTGGTCATAGAGATCACTGAACAGAAGGCCCTCGCTGGCTTCGATCCTGCGCTAAAGGTTTTCATCCGCTACGTAGACGACTGCTTCTGCATTGTGCGAATACAGGACGCTTCACACCTTCTGCGTCTTCTCAACTCAGCAGAAGCAACCATGCAATTTACAACTGAATACGAGTGTGACAATAGCCTCGCCTTCCTTGATTTCCTTGTGCGGTGAAGTGGAACGAGACTCTCATTTGCTGTGCACAGGAAGGCGACTCATACCGGCCGGTACTTCAATTCATGTCACCCGGTTTGCCACAAGCATTCTGTCGTCTCATCACTCGTGAGGCAGGCCACGTGCATCTGCTCAAGTAACGACCAAATGCAGAACGAACTGAAGGCAATTCATCACGAATTATCCAGGAACGGGTACCCCAAGAAATTTATCAACAAAATGGAAGTTAGTGTCCTCCATCCCAAGCCGTCTCAAGGCAAGTCGTCCACAAAATGTGCTGGCGTCCCATATGTGCCTGGCGTCAGCGAAGCTCTTAGCCATGTATTCTCAAGATACAATCTTTAGCCGTCCAACAAGCTGAGAAATGAGCTTGTTAATGTAAAGGATTGGCTTGAAAGCAAGAATTACCCTGGTGTTGTCTACAAGGTACCATGCACAGACTGCCTGCAGCTGCAGTTACATCGGCGACACCGGCAAATTCACAAGAAGATTAAATGATCACCAAAGGGTGATCAACAAGAAAAAAAGCCTCAACGCCCTTGCCAAACACGCCGACAATCGCAGTCACCGCATCGATTGGGAAAACACTGCTATAATAGCTAAGGAAAAGAATCCAATGACACGACTCTTGTTAGAATCTTTATTCAAACTACGGATATTAGTATCAACAGGACTGATGGAAATCAGCCTGCTAACTACACCCATTCTCTACGTCACGTTTTGGTATAAAGGCAACTTGCGGCTCTTGCCCACTCTTAGTGTGATGAAGGAACCCGTGCAGATCCCGAAACGTCTCTGTGTTATTTTCACCTTGACTTGGTGAGTGACCACAATTTATTCATCATCAAGTTATCTGACCAGATGAACTTTCGTCGAACTCTGGCTACAGACCAAGATTTACTAGAAAAGTAGCATAACAGTGCATACGTTACCACTGGAAAAAAAAATAAAACCATGTGTGCATATCTTGCATGCAGACCTAAAATGGCAGCTTCATTTGATCTTAATCGTGCACACCTGGAGCTACGTGGCTGTGTTGCAGACAGCTTGTAAGTTTACTTGGAAGTCTGAAAACATGTGTCTGCATGCTTCATTCTAACTTACTGACTACAGCTCGCACAAATTCATTCGAGAACTCCAAATCCTTATGCCACCATATGAAAATGTGTGAAATTGGTAAAAAGAAAACTGTGGTGCAGTGGCCTTGAGTGAATGTTTGCGGGACCCCAAGCAGTCCTAGAATTTAAACATTAGGATCTCTCCTTGTGGACATTTTCATCATGATGTGCACAGGACGTATTTGGATGTCAAAGCAACATTTGGACATTTTGTGCCATCTGCACTTCATATCTTATGTGGAGAAGCAGGAAAATGAGCTGGAATATTTTTAATGAATCTGCAAGGCAACAAAATCATGTGTGGAAGGATTCACTTTATTGATTGTCATGTTGTCAGCAGTAAAGTTCTGAAAGGAAAGGTGCTGAGGACATTTATTGTCGCCACTCTGAAAGCCACCAGAGTCGGGAAGCATTGTTCGTATATTGATGCGGTGCTTGGAAGCAGCAGTTGTCGGGAAGGGCCAGTGCCGACAAGGAAATGTTGCTGCCACCAGGTGGAAGCACAGGCGATGCTGCCAGAAGGATGGCCTCAGAACTGGCAGTTGATGTGGTCTCAATAAGCGATGCCTGGAGGCAGCAACTGGCTAATGACCACAACCATAGATAAAGTTAGTCTGTTGTGCTGAGTGATGTATCAGGTGCCAGCACCATACTTTATGGGAAGCCTTAGAGAAACAACTCGTACAGAAGGTTCTGTTTTATTGATGCTGAACAACTTGGTAGCTTGCATGCACCAAGCTTCTCAGTTGTCACGTGACCCATCTGGTTGATGATGACCTTCAAGTGTTCAAAGGGGCAGTCCAGGGAAAGAAGTATTTCATCCAAGATTGTTTGCAGAAACATCTCCTGGCTGGTGACGACAGAACACGGCTTTCATGAAAAAGACGTGTGGGTGATTTCTTGAGCATTTAAGGCAGAGAGTTGGGCTGTTTATAATTTTGATAAATACATGTTCCAGTGCATGAGAAAAATGTAAAAGAAATGCACAGACAAAGGAACGACAGAAAAGGTAGAACATTGGATTTCATGAGCACTGCGGTGTGCCGTCACACAGAACTGTGGCACAAGGCTTGCTTAACATCACGTTTGCAGTCCAAGTCATCTCAAAAAAAGTGCTGGTAGCAGCGTGTTCTTTGATTGTTGTCACTATAAAGAGATCAGTCTCCTGAAGGCTGCCTGAAGCCAATGCACAATTGCAAAAGTCTTGCTGCTGGCTGACAACTGCAGAATTGCATTCTGCCAGGCTGCTAATTACAGCTGCTGGGTGTTGCAGGGCAAGTTGGTAATAATTTGTAGCAAAAGCATGTTGCTACTGTTGTGTTAGTAGCACGCTTTTGTAAGTTATTCGTGGCATGGACTTGCAAAAGTCTGCATTCTTTGCTGGTTGCAGCGTTCTCTGGCTATTCTTTATTAGAAGCTAACTGACATTTTGTTTGCTCATGCAGTCGGCTATGTGTTGGGGCTGGGAGACCGACATTGTGCCAACATTCTCGTTGACAAGCACTCGGCTGAACTGATTCACATTGACCTTGGTGAGTGTACTGCATTTGAGCTTCTGTTGGTGTCCTGCCGTCCTTTAATTATGTTTGACGAGTGGTTACTGTCATAAATCTGCTGGTTTGCTCTGCAGCTTGCCCGGACATCAAGCTAATTAAAGTTCAGCTGGAGCGAAACCTTGCTTCGAATAAAAATACAGGGGTGGAAGTGTTGCGTCAATTGCACCATCTGCGCCAACACGAATTCCAAATGAAGCCATTAAATTTTAGTGGCAACCACACTCGCAGCCACACAGCCACAGCCATTGGCTAACGTTTACTCATGGAATGCCAGTCCATTATAGCATCGGCGACTCGGCTTATTAGGAGCATGAGTGTTTCGGGGTACTTGGCCGCAGGAAAATAAAAATTGGTTTGTGCTACACAATGCACTACGAATGATTAAAAGCCTTGTGTGTTCGCACGCTGTGCAGACCAGCTAGAGATGATTTTAACTGGCAATTCAGAGGAAAAGCTGTGCTGTCAGCTGAGCTGAATGTCATGCGGTCTTTTCAGCCTGTAGCTCATCAGTTTAGTTATGCTGATGCATTTTAGGGCTCGCTTGCTCTATCGATAAATCTGCCTCGATTAACGGCAAACGCTGCACATGTAGCATTCCAAGTCTATTTTGCATGCACACCACATCTGGGATGACAGTGCGGCACGGCAACAAACAGCCTGCTTGCTTCAGTGAAACTCCTTCACCGCAGGTGCAAACCCTAATCTTCACTCAAATTTCGGCTACTCCATTTTCCGCACAACCATCAGACTTTTGCAAGTATTGAATGCGAGCCAGGGATATGAAGTTTAGGTTTTAGTCAACCTTAGCAGCCAAATGGTGGTTTTAAGAAGTCAATGAAAACATAAACTGCATTTGCAGCAACAATGTTTACCATGCGACTTGTGTAGATCAAGCCCACAAAATTCACTAAACCATAGTTCGCCGTCCAAAATATTGGTCGCCATTATACATTGGTTCTATGGAGCTTGTGCTGCACAAGTTCCCTAATAAGGGAACTTGTGCAAAAAGAAACGATTAGCGGTTACATCAACCTAACGTAAACCTCGTCATATAAGGGCCTAAGTTATCCCACTGGGAACAAGCGGCTACATTCTTTTCTAAACTGTGGGGTCTCACATGTGCTCTTGGGACAAAGGAACGACAACACAGTAGTGCAAACAATCACAAGGGCATTTATTGCGCCTTTCATACACCAATGCACACTAGCCGAATTACTACCAATAAAACATTCACATGGGCGCGCGACAAATCAAGGAAATCCGACTCACCGTGACCGGATAGCGAGCGAATAGGTTCACCCCATGCTATGATACCATCGCCTAGTCGTTCACGTGTACGGTCACACGAACGGTGGCGCGTTCGAACGATCCATGTTCGTCCATACCGGTGCCCCGCTCCGAGCCACGCGAGACGTCTCGCGAAGCGTGGATCGGTGCACGCGCGGGACGTCCGCGTCGCTCACCGATCCCAACCCAAAGAGGAAGCGCCCTCGACTTTTCTCTCCCAAGTCACCCCGCCGTTCGGCGGCGTAGGCATCGCGACACTCGCGCCACCTCCCGCAATGCGCTGCAACCACCACGACCGCCGCGGGCTTAGCCATGCGGAGAAGCCGGACTACAGGAGACATGCGGGGAAAACAACATCAGGGGACGCGTGAGAGTCGCGCATCCCCACACAATGCATCAGAAGCTTCTGGCCCTGCATTTTTGGTCATTATCAAACATGAAGCACAGGCTGTAGTGCAATAATTTAATGGTCTCCATATCTAGAGATTATTTTTTAAAGATCGTTAAACGATGGGTCTCTAGCTTTTGATTGGAAAAAAGCTTCCATCGTGTGCATTCATAAATTAGGTCAGCGGAACATAATGTCTAACTATCGTCCAGTATCTCTAACATGTGTTTGTTGTAAGATCCTTGAGCATGTTTTATACTCATCCATTATGCAGCATATCGATCAACATTCCCTGTTCAGCTCAAGTCAGCATAGCTTTCGGCAAAAGTTTGCCTGCATTACACAACTAACAGAATTTGTTCATGATTTGGCTTTTGCATTAGACAATCTTAAATATATGCATTTTATATTTCTTAATTTTAAGAAAAGTTTCGATGCAGTACCTCACACATTATTAATAGAAAAATTGTGTAGTTAACTGTTGATCCTCTGGTTGATCCTCTTGGATTTCTGTGTACCTGCATCAGAGACAGCAGTATGTTTCTGTTGATGGAGCACAATCAGATACTGCTGATGTTTCATTGGGAGTACCACAAGGATCGGTCCACGGGCCATTATTATTTCTTATATGGGTCATTCCACGCCAACTGTCCCAACTTTGGCGCTCGACCATCAGCGATTTCTTTGAAAAATATTGAGGACTATCTACTTAAAGCAAGAAGTCTTCCTTTAAAACATTTTTGCGAAAAAAAATTTTCAGCACTGCTAGGAACATCTGAAGTTTTATTGTGACAGCAATGATATGGACACTCCAAGCGGATTTGTGCCGTCGTCGTCGCTGTCGCCGTGAGGTTCCGTATGACATCAAACGGCGATGAAATCATCGCTGCGCTCTGTATGTGCAAGTGAAAGCGCGCGAGGGACGTGCGCTTTCACAGGGAGTGAACGCACGGCAAAGAGCAAACGCGCGTTCTGCGCCGTGCTCCCTGAAGGGCTGCAGAATTAAGCGTCTCTTTCCTCCTTTACAATCAACATATCTATAGAGCAAACACGACTTCTTTAGCTGCGGCACCAAATGCGTATTTCTACAAAAACGTTGCGAGGCGAGAAAGTGGTAAAGACTTCCGATGTTGCTCGACGAGTGTCCCGTTCTGATCGCGTCGAAAACCTCCGAGCCGCCGCCAGAGCCACCGGCAACAGTCTGCAAACGCCGCGCGTGTTTGGTGCGAACGCCGACGCGTCGACAACAGTTCTGCGCATTGCTGGTGCTGCTACATGTCCAAGTTTATACAGCTGATAAAATTACTATCCTTACTGCTTATAGCTCTTTACTAATTTGCTATCGCAAGGGGTGCTTCGCCTTTCGGGTGAAACTGCAACATTTTTTTAGAAAGCAAGTATGAGTCGTAAAATGATGCATTGTTAAAAAATTTGCTCTTCTTAAATTAGGCGAGGACACAATTTGCCATTGAGAATGAACATAGGCTTTTCACTTAAAGGGTCCCTGAAACGGTTCGGATAAATTTTGTAGACGTGTAGGGTACAGCTACAGTAAAACATTCGCATCACAATTTAAGTGAAGCGTTTCATATTAAGAGCGCTACGGACGATTACAAGTTACCCTCCTCGCTAGCCATGCATTACCTGCTCAACTCGTTCACCGAGTGATCGGGGCTAAGCTCCGCCTTCGCTGGCTTACGTCATGATGCGATGTAATGTCGTCTACTTCCGGTTGTCCTGGAGCCAGCGCGCGAAGGCTCTCCAATCTCTCCGCTAGCCGCCCGGCCGTCGATCCCCAGCGAGAGCGATCAAGCACCATGCGTTGTGAGCATTCTGTCGCAGCGTCGAGCGTGTCCGGTATTCTGGTGACCACAGGCAAGCTGGGTGTTTTGATGGATGGGAAGAGGCATAAACTAAAGCCCCTTCATACTGCTATGATGTAGGAGCTTCGTAGACGTACGTGAGCGGCCTGATCGGCATACACGGTCCAGCCATCTGGTGTCGCAGAGCTTAACCAGCCAAATGCAGAGCTAATATTGCTGTAACCAGGTGTAAAACATTTTAAACATATAAAAAGGCAACGTGTTCAAGTTACGCTCCTGCAGAAAATTTGAGCCAGCAGCAAAGTTGAAAAAACTTGGTTACTGCTATATTAGCTGTGCGTTTGGTTGACCTTTGTGCTTCCAGGTGGCTGGCACCGTGTAAGCATTTCATGTTTGCGCCTCCGTTCATCACGTAAAATGTGATAAAACGGCCAGTACACTTGCGCTTGCGTTTACCTGAATACTGGACATGCTAAACTCTATTGTGACAATCCTTCGACATGAAGTGACGGCCGCAAACGCGTAGATGCTGGCGCCGTTTCGATACTGACAGTCCGATGTGCTGCAGCCACTCCACTCGTCTGCTGCTTTGCAGTGGGACACGATGTCGCAGTTTGACATGTCGCCAATCGCTATGTTTGCAGCCCACAACGCAACAAGGGTGAACCATGGTGCTCGCGAAAAGAAAGAACAAGACCAACACTGACCGCGCAGCTCTCGTCAACACGGAGTACATTGTAACACAAGCAGACGACACTTGCTGTCTGCCGGAAGTGCTTTTTGCCTAGTGATACATGTCCTTATGCATTCTCTTTCTGTTACTTTCTTTTTATAGAAACAAATTAACTAACATCTAAACTATTACG
The DNA here is from genome assembly GCF_013339745.2 of Dermacentor silvarum. Classification (NCBI taxonomy): domain Eukaryota; kingdom Metazoa; phylum Arthropoda; class Arachnida; order Ixodida; family Ixodidae; genus Dermacentor; species Dermacentor silvarum. Next base: position 179,709,804 of record NC_051161.1, on the reverse strand, counting down.
AACTACATTTGTTCTCCATAATGTTGAAAACATTATCGATGACGCGCCCTGGGCAACCAATCGGATAGCTGGCCCTACTGACGTGTTATGGTCAAATCGCGTCACTTGGTCACAAAACTCAGCCGATTGGCATGCTGCGATCGGTAGCGATGTACCTTTTTAAAACCTTATACAGTGGAATCTCGATGATACGATCACGGCTAATACAAATTTCCAGATGATACAAATTTTTTTGTGGTCCTGGCTGAGCCCCATTACTTTGCAACGTGCTAGAGAATGGTTGTTACGAATCAATTTTCGACCCGCGTTGGTTGATACGAATAAACGCCGCCCCACCGACGGCCGCGAAAGAGAAGAGTGCGCAGTCACGCGCTTTCTCCCTTTCTCTTTTGGTGCGGAGGCACGGACGCGGCGCCGGACAGCGCGGAGGTCGCGACTGGGCGCGAAGAGTTTGAAACGGTGGCGCTTTTGTTGCTTTTGTGCTTTTCCTCCTTTTCCGCGTGTCATCGGACGGAGTGGCTGCTGTGCTTCGGGCCGCATTCTTTGTGTTTGCGCCATTTTGCCTAGTCGCAGCGAGCTATGTCTACTGAGATACGATCTCGGCTGATTCGCGCAGCCGTACGCCGAGGCGCGGGAGCCTCCGTTGGCGCGTCTTTCGTCGACCGCATTATCGGTGCCGATGGCACAGGGCGATTGTCTGTTTCGCTGCTGGAGTCGCACGGTGCAAGATAGCGCGGCACGTTCAGTCGGGTGCTCCTCCGCTTCTCCCGCTAATCACCGTATTTTTCTTGCCGTAGGAGGCTTGCGCTTCCGTATTCCGAAGGCGTGCTTTGTCTAAAATTTCTTCTCCCACGAGCAACGATCCATCACTAACCTGCGAGCTCTCAGTAATCCGAATTCTGCGTGGCAAGTGAAGACACCGGCGTGGTTTACGAAGCAGACAACTGCGGTTGCCATCTTGCAACCTGCCACAGCAGCACGGCAGCCAATCGGAGGCTTGCTTTCATCGGAGGGACCGTGTGACTACCTATCGTTTGTGCTTTTGTTACAAGATGGCGACGACGGATGAATTGAGAAGCGGAACGGTGAAACTTTGAGCTTTCGAACGATACCAAGATGGCGGCGCTCGGTGGCGGGAAATACGAGATATGCCTCCCTGAACTGCGGTGTTTTTGTGCGATTTAAAGCTGTTTTCTCGCCCTGTGCACTGATGAATTAATCTTTTTCGGCCACTTTTAGTGCGTTTTCAGCCAAACCATTTTGATATAGTGTCACGTAGTAGTGACGCTGAAGTAAACAGTAGTAAAACTGTGTATGACGAAACTGGTTGTTTATTGGGTGAACCTGTGCCCACAAAAGCAAGCTACACTCGAAGCACAACGAAAGCGGCGAACACAGTCGGCGGTCGTCGAAATCTGATCAGCGGCGAGACGCGTCGGCTTTTATACCTGAGTCATCGAAGGTTCCAGATTAATCCCTGATGCCCGCGTGTCTTCCAGAAAGTTCTAGCCAATTCGCGTCGGTCACACAATCACATAACATAAGCGTCAGTGAAAACAGGCTACGAAAATAAGCATCGATAACGTTCTAGAAACTTCCGATACAGGCGCGTCTTGCGCCGAGCGATAACGTTTAACATTTGTTAGCTGGTGGAAAGCGGCCACCGGTGAAAGATAAACATGTATACGTGTCAATACCCTCCCCTTAAAAAGCATCGTCCCGATACTACAAACACGAAAGCGAAAACAAAACCACGCGTACAGAAAGGGACAAAAATAACAAAGCAACAAAGGGCCTAAGTTCGTCAGCGGGCGTAGAAAGGCTTAAGACGCACTACGTGGATGACTTCAGGTCGTGCTCGGCGCCGCTGTGATTGCGAAATACCGTCTTGCACGACCTCATAGTCCAGTGCGCCAATACGTCGGATGATCTTATATGGTCCGAAATAGCGACGTAAGAGTTTCTCGCTAAGTCCTCGTCGGCGTATCGGAGTCCAGACCCAAACACGGTCTCCGGGCTGGTACTCGACGTAGCGTAGTCGAAGATTGTAGTGTCGGCTGTCGGTTCTCTGCTGGTTCTTGATGCGCAGGCGGGCGAGCTGTCGACCTTCTTCGGCACGCTGCAAATAGGTGGCAACGTCGAGATTTTCTTCGTCGGAGACATCCGGTAGCATGGCGTCAAGCGTCGTTGCCGGTTTCCTTCCGTAGACCAGGTTGAACGGCGCCATGTGCGTTGTTTCTTGTATGGCCGTGTTGTATGCGAAGGTCACGTACGGAAGGATGACATCCCACGTCTTGGGGTCGACGTCGACGTGCATTGCCAGCATGTCGGCGATGGTCTTATTTAGGCGCTCGGTGAGGCCATTCGTCTGCGGGTGGTAGGCGGTGGTCCGGCGATGGCTTGTCTGGCTGTAGCGCAGGATGGCTTGAGTTAGTTCAGCCGTGAAGGCCGTACCTCTGTCGGTGATGAGGACTTCTGGGGCACCGTGACGCAGGAGGATGTTCTCAACGAAGAATCGGGCTACCTCGGCGGCACTGCCTTTGGGCAAGGCTTTTGTTTCGGCGTATCGGGTGAGATAGTCCGTAGCTACGACGACCCATTTATTCCCGGACGTCGACGTCGGAAAAGGCCCCAGTAAATCCATCCCAATCTGCTGGAACGGTCAGCGAGGTGGCTCGATCGGCTGTAGAAGTCCGGCTGGCCTTGTCGGCGGTGTTTTGCGTCGCTGACAGTCTCGGCATGTTGTTACGTAATAGGCGACGTCGGCAGAGAGGCGAGGCCAGTAGTATTTCTCTTGTATCCTCGCGAGCGTGCGGGAAAAACCGAGGTGTCCAGCCGTTGGGTCGTCATGGAGAGCTTGCAGAACCTCTGGACGCAATGCTGAGGAGGTAGTTGGCTCGGAGGGGCGAGAAGTTCTTCTTTAAGAGAATGTCGTTTTGCAAGAAAAACGACGCCAATTCTCGCCTGAACACCTTCGGCACAATGACAGTCTTGCCTTCCAGGTAGTCTACAAGGCTCCTTAGTTCGGGGTCGGCTCGCTGTTGTTCAGCGAATTCGTCGGCACTGATGGGTCCCAAGAAAGTGTCGTCATCCTGGTTGTCTTGTGGCGGTGGTTCGACAGGGGCGCGAGACAAACAGTCGGCGTCAGAGTGCTTCGCCCGGACTTGTAAACGACGGTGATGTCGAATGCTTGAAGTCTAAGACTCCATCGTGCGACGCGACCTGAAGGATCCTTCAAGTTAGCTAGCCAACACAAGGTGTGGTGGTCGCTCACAACTTTAAAGGGCCTGCCATAGAGGTAGGGACGGAACTTTGATGTAGCCCAGATGATGGCGAGGCACTCCTTTTCTGTTGTGGAATAATTTGCTTCCGCCTTCGATAGCGACCGGCTAGCGTAACTTACAACCCTTTCTAGTCCGTCAGTCCTCTGCACAAGAACGGCGTCGAGTCCTATGCTGCTTGTGTCGGTGTGGACTTCAGTATCGGCGTTTTCGTCGAAATGCGCAAGTATTGGCGGCGATTGCAGGCGTCGCTTCAGTTCTTCAAATGCTTCGACTTGCGGCGTCTCCCACTTGAACTCGACGTCGGTCTTCGTGAGGTACGTCAGTGGCTCGGCGATCCGTGAAAAGCCCTTGACAAAGCGCCTGTAATAGACGCACAGTCCAAGAAATCTACACACTGCTTTCTTGTCGGCCGGCGGAGGAAAGTTGGAGATGGCTGCAGTTTTCTGAGGGTCGGGGCGCACTCCAGACTTGTTGATGACGTGGCCCAAGAACAAGAGCTCCTCATATGCGAAGCGGCACTTTTCTGGCTTTAACGTGAGTCCGGAGGTTTTGATTGCTTGAACAACTGTTTCAAGGCGCCGCAGGTGTTCTTCGAAACTTGAGGCAAACACAACGACGTCGTCCAAATAGATGAGGCAAGTCTGCCACTTCAAGCCTGCCAGTACTGTATCCATGACGCGTTGGAAAGTCGCAGGTGCCGAGCAAAGACCAAACGGCATGACCTTGAACTCGAACAGTCCGTCTGGTAGTCTTCTCCCGGTCCCTCTCGTCGACTTCGATTTGCCAGTAGCCGGTTTTGAGGTCCATCGACGAAAAATACTTTGCGTTGTAGAGTCGATCCAAGGCGTATTCAATCCGTGGGAGGGGGTATACGTTCTTCTTCGTGATCTTGTTGAGGCGACGATAATCGACGCAGAAACGTAGGGTTCCATCCTTCTTCTTCACTAATACCACGGGGGACGCCCACGGACTCTTGGACGGCTGGATGATGTTGTCGCGTAGCATTTCGTCGACTTGTTGCCTTATGCCTTCGCGTTCGCGCGCCGAAACTCGGTACGGGCTCTGCCGGAGTGGGCGGACATTTTCGTCAGTTATGATGCGGTGCTTGGCGACAGGGGTTTGTCGAACTTTTGACGACGACGAGAAGCAGTCCGTGTATTGCAGGAGCAGAGCTTTTAGTTGTTCTTTTGTTTTCCTGGGAAGGTTCTGATGGACGTCGAAAGTTGGTTCAGGTATTATAGTCGTCGTTGCAGGTGCACTGGAATCCGTGAAGGCGAAAGCACTGCTGGCTTGTACTATTTCGTCGATGTAGGCGACCGTGGTGCCTTTGTTAATGTGCTTCTATTCGGGGCTGAAGTTCGTGAGCATCACCCTTGCTTTCCCTGCACGCAGCTCAGCTATGCCTCTAGCGACGCAAATTTCACGGTCGAGCAGTAAGTGATGATCGCCCTCGATGACGCCCTCCATGTCTGCAGGCACTTCGGTACCGACGGAAATCATTACGCTGGAGCGCGGCGGAACGGTGACTTGTTCTTCAAGCACATTCAAGGCATGGTAACTTATGCTTGTATCCGGTGGTATCCCGTTGTGCGTTGAAAGCATTATCGACTTGGATCTTAAGTCGATGACTGCACCGTATTGGTTTAGAAAGTCCATGCCTAGGATGACATCCCTGGAGCAGTGCTGCGAGATTACGAAGCTCGCCGGGTAAGTGCGGTTGTTTACCGTGACTCGGGCTGTGCAGATTCCAGCCGGCGTTATTTGGTGGCCTCCCGCTGTCCGGATATCGGGTCCTTGCCAGGCCGTCTTCACCTTCTTTAACTTGGCGGCGAACGCGCCACTGAAGACGGAATAGTCGGCGCCAGTGTCGACAAGAGCGGTGACGTTATGACCATCGATGAGCACGTCCAAGTCGGTAGACCGTCGTCTAGCATTACGGTTAAGTCGTGTCGTGGCGTCGGATCACGGCTGCGTCGGCTTGCTCCGCTGCTGCTACGTCGCGTCGGCCGGTCTTCTTGCGGCGGCGAAGTGCTGTAAAGGCTGTTGCTAGGCGGCGTGCTGATATCTCGTCGTGATGATTCGCGAATCGTCGGCGGCGGCGGAGGATCTTCGGCATTGCGTCGTACAGCAACCGCACCTCCATCGGTTGCTGCCTTTAGTTTCCCGGGTAAGGGCTGGGAGATCGGCCCCGGGTGGGACCGGTGTACTGATGGCGATGCGGCGAGATGTAGCGGCCTGGTGACGGCGAGCGTGAGGGTCGTCGGGGTTGCCACTGGGCTCCGGCGAGGTAGTCGGCGATGTCGTGCGGTCGTTCACCCCGCACTGGACGCGGCGCGTTTACGGCGAACCCTCGTAGGCCCATCTCGCGGTATGGGCATCGGCGGTAGACATGGCCGGCTTCCCCGCAGTGATAGCAGAGCGGGTGGTGGTCGGGGGCGCGCCAAATGTCCGTCTTCCTTTGGTAGCTGCGCTGTGCGACGGGCGGGCGTGCTGGCGGCGGCGTCGGTGGACAACGAAACTGCGGCGTTACGGGGCCCTGGCGCGAGCGCGGAGGGGGGCCTTGACGACGGGCGACGGCGGCGTAGGTCATCGCTTCCGGCTCGGGTTGCGGCGATCCGGGAAGTCCTAATGATTGCTGGATTTCCTCCCGCACAATATCAGCGATGGAAGCAACTTGAGGCTGCGACGACGGTAGCAACTTCTGCAGCTCTTTGCGTACTATCGCCCTGATGGTGTCTCGTAGGTCGTGGGAGAGTGCTTGGACTTCGGCGTACTGTGGCGTTGAACGGCAATTGTATTGCCGGTTGCGCATGTCCAGTGCTTTCTCGATCGTCGTAGCCTCCGAGAGAAAGTCTTGGACTGTCGTTGGTGGATTCCGCACCAGTCCGGCAAATAGCTCCTGCTTAACTCCCCGCATGAGCAAGCGAACTTTCTTGTCTTCTGCATAGCGGGGTCGGTGTGCCGGAATAATCGAGTCATTTCTTCAGTGTACATACCGATGCTCTCATTCGGCAGCTGTACACGGTTTTCCAACAAGGCTGCAGCTCTTTCTTTTACGGACGACGCTCGTGAAGGTGTCCAGGAATGCGGCTCGGAACAGGTCCCAGGTTGTTAGTTCACGCTCCCTATTCTCGAACCAGGTTCTGGCACCGTCTTCAAGCGAGAAGTAAACATGGCGCAGCTTGTCGTCGCAGTCCCACTTGTTGAACGTAGCGACCCGGTCGTATGCCTCCAGCCAGCTTTCGGGGTCTTCAAATGGCGATCCGCGGAAAGTCGGCGGCTCCCTGGGTTGTTGCATCACAATTGCAGATGTTGGCGCAGGGACTGTCATGGTAGCTGCTGCCGAGGTCATGACTTTTTTCCTCTTGGTCGCTGTGGTCTTCTCGGGAAGAAGTCCGTACTCTGGCAGAAGTCCTTGCTGCCTACGGCTAGCTCGCTGGTCCTTGGCGACGTTGGCGTTGTCCTCCGGTTTCGGGCTTGGATCACGGCTTTGCGGGGGCGTTCGCTGCATGAACGCACTAGCACCTCCACCAGATGTCACGTAGTAGTGACGCTGAAGTAAACAGTAGTAAAACTGTGTATGACGAAACTGGTTGTTTATTGGGCGAACCTGTGCCCACAAAAGCAAGCTACACTCGAAGCACAACGAAAGCGGCGAACACAGTCAGCGGTCGTCGAAATCTGATCAGCGGCGAGACGCGTCGGCTTTTATACCTGAGTCATCGAAGATCCCTGATGCTCGCGTGTCTTCCAGAAAGTTCTAGACAATTCGCGTCGGTCACACAATCAGATAACATAAGCGTCAGTGAAAACAGGCAACGAAAAGAAGCATCGATAACATTCTAGAAACTTCCGATACAGGCGCGTCTTGCGCCGAGCGATAACGTTTAACATTTGTTAGCTGGTGGAAAGCGGCCACCGGTGAAAGATAGACATGTATACGTGTCAATAGCGTAGATCAGGCGTTGCAGATACCGAAACGCGTGGTTTTCAAAAATTGATTTTTCTCGCGATTTTCGCGATCTGATCCCCGCGTTCCCCCTTAATTTAGCTAGTTTTAATTGTTTCGATGATATGAATTTCGGCTAATACGAATATTTTTCGTAACCCCGTGAGATTCGTATCACCGAGATTCCACTGTAATAAATTACAGTAAAAGCTCGATGATACGATCACGGCTAATACGAATTTCCGGATGATACAAATTTTTCTGTGGTCCCGGCCGAGCCCCATTACTTTGCAACGTGCTAGAGAACGGTTGTTACGAATCGATTTTCAGCCTGCGTCGGTTGATACGAATAAACGCCGCCCCACCGACGGCCGCGAAAGAGAACAGCGCGCAGTCACGCGCTTTCTCTCCTTCTCTTTTGGTGCGGAGGCGCGGCGCCGGACAGCGCGGAATCCGCGACTGGGCGCGAAGAGTTTGAAGCGGTGGTGCTTCAAGAAATAAATGCTTTTTACGTGCATGTGCCTGAGTGAGTTAACCTCTGACTCTTTAATTTAGCCACAGTCGAATCTCGTTAATTCGAACACGCTTATTTCGAACATACCGCGTACCGACAATGCTCTTAGCAGCGCGCCAAATAACGCGGCGGCGCCTCCGACTGGCATTGCTCCGACACCGCCATAGAGCAAAAGCTCAGGAGAGACCCCTCAATGCCGCGCGCGATGGAACGGGGGGGGGGGGGGGAAGAATCCGCGGCAGAAATTTCCCCCTCGCAAATTGCAAGGCCGCCGTTTCTGCATTGCGCCGGAACAAGCGTGTACGTGCCGACTAGAGTGTTCTAGACAACCGTATTCTAGCACACACTAGTGCCGACGTCTCAGCCACGCGGATAAAATGGCAGTGAACCCTTCTCCTCTATTTTCTAGTCACATGTTGACCTTGCACGCTGCGGCAGCAGCGCAGAGGGAAGCAGCGGCGGAGGCACAGTCGGGTCAACGAAACTGCCACGCCCGCAAACGCTCGCTTCCCGATAACGGCAGAAAACGAAACTTCAGGGGGCGGCTAAAATAAGCTGGCGCCAGCACGGCGGCGGGCGCGCACTGAGATGTGCGCACGGAGTCGAAGGTGAGAGAGCTACGAGGGAGTTGAGAGGGAGGGCGAGGGGAGCCACCGAAGTGGCGGAGTTGACGCGGCCAAATCCACTTCCCTGCCGCCCTCCTCCCTCACCTTTGACGGTCTCCGCGCGCACCCGTGTGCCGGCGCCGCCCGCTCGCTCCCTGAAGCTTCGTTTTCTGTCGTTATCGGGAAGCGACCGTTGCCGGCGTGGGCAGTTTCGTGGCCCGCGCTTGCTATGCGCTTGCGCGCTGCGATATTTCACGACTCTCACCGTTCGTGCATCGTGCTATGGGGCACGAATACTTCAAAAATACGTCCTTTTAATTCGAACAAATTTTCGGGCCCCTTCGAGTTCGAATTATCGAGATTCGACAGTAGTTTTAATTGTTTCGATGATACGAATTTCGGATAATACGAATATTTTTCGTGACCCCGTGAGATTCGTATCATCGAGCTTTTACTGTACACGCTTTATGTGGAGCGCTTAAATGCGTCAAATAATGATCATAAGGACCTACTCTAACGACTCAGTACGTTTGTACAAAATCGTCAAAATCATTTCAGCGTCCCTTCAAAAAAGGTTTTAGCGATCTTTACGTTGGCGTGAGTTCTTTATACAGTCCTAAATATGCAGAACTTGGTCCATATTGGGAATTTTTTTTGTAGAAATATAACTTTTACCCAAAGGTTATATTTTATAGTACCGTATTTACTCGACTGTTATACGAGTTTTTTTTTTCCAAATTTTTGCTGCCTGATGTCAATCCTCGCATTACAATCGAATACCAAAATTCAAGTTGTCTAAAAAGTGCAATGATGCACCCAATTCTAATCAACAAGTGAAATGTGCGAGTGAAAGCGCGTGATAAACGCGTGCTTTCATGAAGATCGAATGCACGGCGGAGAGCAAACGCGACGTCTCCATTGTGCGAAAGGTCGTGGGGGAATGGGAGGGAGGGGAGGCAACGTTTAGCTGCGTCACCAAATGCGTATCTCGCGACCGGGTGCAAGGGCAACTGGTGACAATCTCCCATGCGAAAGCAGGAAGGCAGCTCCGGAGAGAGGGGGTGCTGCTTCTACTTTGGCGTACTTGTACTTTGCGCGGCTGCGGGCTGTCGGGCGCAGCTTATCTTGAAAGCGATCTCCACACGGTTTTGACCTTTGTATGTGCTGTGCTTTCGCTGCTCAGTTTCCGTTGAAGCGATAGACTGCATGAACCTTTGCCCACTGCTGTCGCCGTGCTTGCTCACGCCAGTGTTTTGACAGTGGTTGTCTGCGGTCATCGAGTGTGACCTATTCATGTTTGCTTTGCACACTGACACCATGTTTGTTCATTCAGTTAGTAAGCGAATGTGTCCAATTTTATGCAGCCGATAAAACTACTATCCTTACTCCGTATAGCTCTTTACTAATTTGCTATCGCAATTGATGCTTCGTCATTCGGGTGAAGCTGAGACTCTTGCATGCATCCAGCGGTCTTGCGTTACCTTAGTGGTTTTCTTTTTCATTTTTTTTTTTGTGCTGGACGCAACAAAAAGTCACCCCTCTCGTTACTTTCGCAGTTTTATTTTTTCTTGATGAATGCAATAAAAAGTAATCTCTCGCGTTACAATCGCGGTTGCGTTACATTCGAGTAAATGCGGTAACTACAGTTAAACCTGCTTATAAGGAACCTCCGTATAACGAATTCCTGGATATAACGAAGTTTTTCTATTCCCCGCCATTACTCCATAGAAGCACATGTATTTGAGACCTCTACGTAACGAAGTGGCAGCAGGAGACCCCCTCGATATAACGAATTTTCCCCTCCAGCAACCTAGAGATTTCGCCCCAAATTTCGTCATTTTTGCGCGAGCAGCAACCGGAAGCACCTTCTCCGCCGCGAGGAAATGCGAAGCGAGCGCACGCGTGCGTGCGTGCGTGTGCAAGGCGGGCCTGCATCCCTCGACCCGGCGATCTTGCCGCCGCGGGCGTGACCTTTCCCCCTCCCTTCATTCAAACCTGATCCTGCCGCTTGCTGCAGCTGGCCTAGCCCGCCAAGCCGGCACTCTCTTCTTTTCCAGTTGATGTTGCCGACGGGCTGGTACACGCTGTGACACATCACACTCGACGAGCGCAGACACACGCTGTCAAACGCTGGCGGCATGTGGAAGCACCGCTGGAGAAGCGAGTGAAGTCACCTTCCTGCTCTTGTCTATCGCTTCAATGCAAACTGAGTGCCGAGAACACACAGCACGCACAAAGCTACGAGCCGCCGACGCACCTACACTGCTAGACTGCCCCAACGCACATCGCTTTCAAGATACGGCCCGCGCGCTGCCGCGCAGTACGCAGTTGATGCCAGGGTACAGTACAACGCTGCCCCGCTATCCCTCCCCCCTCTCTCCCTCGCCGGTGCCTCGAGCACAACGGAAGAAGGCGCGCTTCCTCCCTGCTTTTCTGGCGCGTGCAAGATTTAGACGCGGTCGTCGGCTCCCCTCGCACGTTTTCACTCACACATACAGCATACAACGCACGGCGACTGCGTTATCGCCCTTGGACTTTATACGGAATATCTATGAGCCAAAACCAATTTTAGGGCCACAACGTGTCATAGACACCATCTTTAGATAGCAAATACGGATCTCAAGGGCCATACTTTTGCTGACGGAAACCGAAAATACGTCATAGTTGTCGCCCCCGGCACTTTGGGCGGCCAATGCCATCGTTAAGCCACCAAGCCAAGCGACATGAAAAGTGAGAATGGCCGCTTGGGCCGACGCGGAGTGGCAGTTCGCAACGTATGATGCGGGAATGGTTCCACAGTTGCGACGCAACAGCAGGGTTACCAATGCATTGGGCTCTATAGGAGCAGTGCCGGGACCGGCCGAAAACGACGTAACAGCCGGGAAAACGCAGCCCCCGGAAACGTAACAGCGGGGTTCTACTGTAACACTATACGACGCTACGACGCCATCGTGACGCTCGCTCTTCGTTACCGATGCCTCGCGCTTGTGCGAAACGACACGCGTCCACGCATCCGGTACCTGGTGTGATATTCCAAGGATGAGTGTTTCGACGAAAACGGGAAACGGGTGCGCGTTACAATTGAGGGCGCGTTAGAATCGAGTAAATACGGTAAGCGTTTCTTTTTCAAATTTTTGTGCCGAACCTGCATATAACGAAATCTTCTTTATAACGAAGTTTTCCGGGAATTTGTCAATTTCGTTATATCCAGGTTTAACTGTAATTACCAGACAGTTGTACTGTAAGTGAAAAATAATTTGGGATGGATATAACGTGAAATGGCCAGTACAGCTGGCGACAAAGTTGCGAAAAAGTGTGTTTTAGCCATTGCCCTAGCAAATATTCTAATACAAAAACTAATAGCCTATTAGGTTATTGACACTAATACAGTCTATTAGGTCTAATAGTCTAATTAGTCTAATAGATATTGGTGTATTAGTCTAATAGGCCTATTAGTCTAGTAGGTCTATTAGTGTATTAGTCTAATAGATCTATTATTTATTTATTTATTGAAAGATACCTTATAGGCCCCTAGAGGCATTGTGTAAGGGGGGAGAGTACAATAAAGAATTATTACTTATACAATAGTTAATACATATGTGAATACATATGCAAAACATATAGGGTGAGAAATGTGCTGATATACTAATACAGTGTTACAATATGACCTAGGAAACAAACCGAATGCTTTGAACGCGACAGCTCATTTAACAATAAAATATCACACAGTAAAACTTAGTCAACAGAATTACAGAGCAGGAGCGACATAATCAGGCTATAACAAAACAGTATGAAGGCGTATTTGCACATTAATAACGGGAAAGGCAATGACAAAGAATTATATGTCAGGTTATGTAGAGTTGTTTGAAAAATTCGTTGTTAGAAGAAGCCGGAAATTTTCTTGGTCACTTTCATAAACTATGATGTTAGGAAGTTCGTTCCAAAGACGAATGGCTCTTGGAAGAGCGGAGTAATTAAACGAATTGGTCTTTCCATAGATGCGCATGAAATTGAACCGATTGTACAACCGCTGTGACCTGTAATGAGGAGTTACAAGATGCAGAACTGATGGCGCTGTGTTATGGACGTATTTATGAAATAAGGATAGCAGGGCTATATCACGACGATCATGCAAGGGCTGTAGTGAGAGGTCGAGTTTAATTTGTGTAATGCTTTTAGTATAGTCGTAACAACGTGAGATAAAACACGCTGCCCTGTTCTGAATAGATTCGAGTTTTTCGATCAAATATTTTTGATGGGGAGACCAGACGGATGCAGCGTATTCAAGCTGAGGGCGGACAAATGTTAGGTAAGCTAGTTTACGAATATCTTTAGTAGAATTATGTAACTTACGGCGTATGTACCCTAATGATCTCGAGGAATTAGCGCATATGTATTCAATGTGCATTGACCACGAAAGAGTCGAAGTTAGGTTAACACCCAGATACTTATATTGCAGGGGCGTAGCCAGAAATTTTTTTCGGGGGGGGTTCATCGGTCCGACCGGGGGGGGGGGTCAAGCGTCTGCTTTCCACTACGTGACGTGATCGATAATAAGTATCGGTAGTTTAAGCACACTCTATGCATGTATATCAAAGACATGGGACCCCCCCCCCCCCTCGCATGTGTGTGTGGCACTGTGTGCTTGTGAGGACATTAAGTAAAAAGTAATGTAAGCTCAGTAAAATACAGTAAGTACGACAGGTACAGGTACAGGGGGCGTTTGGAGCAACCGTCTCTCATCGCGCCACTGAATGGACCAGTCTTCGAAAACGCATCATTGAGACGACCCGCCCGATCGGAGAAGACATCATTAATTGTTAATCTCCGTTAAGCGTAGATGGCGTCGTCCTCGTCGGGGCGAAGTGCTTTTCACAGGTCAAGGACGGCTATACATGTGAAAATGCACGTGTTACCAGGCTATACCTACTCCCATAGCAATAGCTTGTTCGCTGCGTCTTTGCGCTAGAAAACTTAAATACGCGCAAAAACGAGTAATGCTTTTTTTTACGAAGCTTTCGTCGCCTTGCATTTCCTGCGGCAAGTGCATGGGCCGCTGTGTCTTCCGCTGTGTGCGAGCGTGCAGCCGTCATTTGCCTTTACGTCAACAGATTCAGAATTGTACAGAATATTTCACCGCACTGCATAGTTATGGCATGTGTACGCATTTTAAGTAGTGCGTGCGAGTCATTTCTGCTTCACTTAGGCCGGTGCAAACAGGAAGTGGCCTTGTACCTCACAGAATCTCGACTGATTGGTGTACTAGTGATGCAGGAATGAACTCCGGTCTTGTTCAGTGCATAGCGCACATAATCAATTTCTCAGGACGCGTGAACTGCGACAAGAACTGTCCGCGCCTGCAACAAGAGTTTACCTACGCTGTACTGCGCACAGCAGTAATCCATGCTTGTCGGCTGTCTGTTTCGTGCATTCTGTTGCGAGTCGGTGGAATTTCACTGCTGGCATCAACCCTTTCGTGTGTACATTGCTGGTTTGGGATTCCACAACACAACAGCAACTACCAGCCTTTCGTAATTGCTGGTTTGGGATTCAGCAACACAACAGTAACTACCAGCCTTCCGTAGGGGCGCAATCGCAAACGAGAGACGTTTTGCGCTGCAGACTATGGCTACGTTCACATTTGGGAAGCGGCAAGCGAGTGGAGAGGCCAAAGCGGCCGGAAAATCTTTTCCGCGCATGTCCAAGTTCACATTTGTTTTGCTACCACCGCGGCCGCGCTGCCGCTTTCGTCCACATCCATCTAGTCTGCGTACGTTTGTCGGCGTGGTGGCGCTCATTATCGCATTATTTCGAACGGTATGTTCATTCACTGACCCACCCGTCATCAAAAGTGATCATCTTGCGCAATTTCGCGTGTCATCTGCGACCTTCGGTAAGTTCCTCGTTGGCGTTCTGTAATTCTCCTCACACGGGCGCGGTAGCGCTGTGTCACAGGTTGCTGCCTATAGGCGTGATTATATTTCTTTAATAGCTTTTACTTACAAGTTGTAATAACATTTCATCATTTCGTATTATTTTCGGCGCCTCCAGGACACGAAAGCGGCAACGGGAACGCCAAAGCTAAAACCCGGGCTGGCCCTTGTGTTGAGGCTCGCCGAAGCCTGCGCGTCCTACGTGAGACCTACGCTCCCAATCTATCGTCGCGACGAGAAAAGCACCCTGCGACTTCTGCAACATACCGTGCACGTGCGAGGAGAATTATGGAGCGCCAACGAGGAATCTGCCTAACTATTGTCTTCAATGGAAGTGGAAGAAGAAATGGCTTTTATACTTCTACCTACTTGTTTTCTAGAAATGGAAAATGAATAAACGGAAGACAAGAAAACCTCGGAAACGGCAGTGGTGGGTTCGCCTGGCTTTGCAAAAGTGTAAGAAGTTGGGTCACGCCAAGGCTTCGTTGCCGCACCTCCTGTCGCGCGACGTTGAATACTATCGCGAGTATTGCTGACAGTACGTTTAAGTGCCACTCTTGTCGTAGAGCAAGGGGTGGTTCTTGATCGCGTCGATCAGCATTGCAGCGTACACTTTTGGTGCCATGTTCAATGTTACGACCGGAATTTTACATGCTAGTGCAGCTTCCGGTCGAGCAGAACGACTTTCCGCCGCGTTTCCGCTTCGCCATGGCGAAAAAATCGGTCCGAGACCAATTTGGCTCGCCGCCTGTTTTTCTGCCTGTTTTTCCGCCTAGGCGGGCGGATTTTTGCAAGATTTTGCCGCTTCCAACAGCTTCGAGACCAAGTTCCTACGCGAACGCGGCCTAACCGGCACCTGAAGGGAAGCGGCGGAAATGGATACCGGAAATTTCGACCACCTGGGGACTTTAACGTGCACCTAAATCTAAGTAAACGGGCCTCGAGCATTTTCGTCTTCATCTAAAATGCGGCTGCCGCATTTGTTGCTTCATTTGTTGCGCATTTGTTGCGCATTTGTTGTTTCAGAATGCGGCCGCCACATTCGCGCCCAAAACCTCACAGAGTGTCAAGGCCTTGACAAACACCGTGACAGTTTTTTTTCCATATGCAGACATGATTCGCTGTAAATTACCAACCCAAACGGAAGCGCCCAGGAATGAAAGTGTGAAAGTAGCACCGGTTTCTTGAAATATCTCAGCGCGAAGCGACGAGAGAAAAGGGTGGGTTAGTGGGGGGGGGGGGGTGCAAAAAATTTCGGGGGGGGTTTGAACCCCCCCAACCCCCCCCTTGGCTACGCCACTGTTATATTGAGTATCATGCAAAATAGTGATGTTATTAGTGAGCATGCGAAAAAGTATAGTTCGCATGCTTGCGGGTAAAAGAAATAATAATTTGTGTATTAGTCTAGTAGATCTATTAGTGTATTAGTCTAGTAGGCCTATTAGTGTATTAGTCTAATAGGTCTATTGCTGTGAAAGAAAATGTTGCGATGCACCAAATAACGAAAAACAGGTAAAATTGATAGAAGCATTTATTAGCACAGCATGTTTTTTTTACAGATTCCTCTTTTGAGATCTTCGTCAGGTCAGCAATCTTGATTGAGAGCTTTTCGTTGACTTCGACCAGAGGACGTACTTTTGAAAAAGTGGTTAAAAAAAACCTGGGCACAAAAATACCACATATAGAAACATTTGAAAGCAGGGGTGCTAGCTCTACCACTAAACGTTTAAGCTGGCAATATTTGCTTCCAAATTAGAATAATGTGGCTCCGCAATATTTTAGAACAGTTGATATGTGCTAGCTCAAAATGTTTATCATAATAAAAAATGATGCCACCTGACATGACAGGACAATTACAAAGCACACAAAATCAACATAAGATGCGTGTTCCATCGAAACTATAGACAGATATAAGAAATTTTAGGCAGAAATCTTGCACAGTGTATCAGAAACAGGCATGTTATTGCTGCAACACACACAGCAATCGGCCCGACGGCACTGTACTTACGTCCACCGTCAGGATTAAAAAAAAAGAAAACACTTCATGCTGTACTACAGAAGCATAAATAAGAAGTATAATTACCTCGAAATGGTAAATCGGCGCCGGGAAAAACGCTGCATATAACGGGACCGCTCAAATTCTTCGAATTAACCGAAATTTCGAATTAACCGAGTTCGAATTATCGAGGTTTTACTGTACCGGTCTCTGCTTGCGCGTGTTTCCCCTTCATAGAGAAGCATCCTAGCGGTTAGGAGAACTGGGGCGGACGCAAAATTTCCCTAGTCAATGGGGGAACATCTAGAGAAGACAATCAGTTCGTCAAGTGCTTGCTTTATTAGCCAGTATTAGCCTAGCCAATTCACGGCGATCCCGTGGCGCTGCCTTGTTTGATCACCTGGTGACACGCCCATTGCTCGCCTTCGTTGCCTCCGTGTTTGCAATGGATGTACATGACGCCGGTTCGGCTCAGGAAGCCTCTGTTTCAGTAGATATCATAGGCACTGACTTCCAAGCTATCCAAAGTTTCCGCTCATGAATTGAATCAGGATTAGTGTGCTTTGCTCCTCGGTCTTCATTTGGCAAATTTATTGAAGCAGCGGCTTTTCACTTTCCTGACTCAGTTATGTTCGTCGGTGCGGTCACTATCTAATTATTTTCTGCCTAATCGCTCGCAGGTGTGCTCAGTTGCAATAGATTTGTTTTTGCTGTACACAAGGCTTGGAACGTAGCTGTTCTGTACTTTGTAATAGCTTGTAGCAAATACAGTATAGACCACTTATAACGTAACCACTTATAGTGCAGGACCGGATATAGTGCGGTCTTTTCAGACTCCCGTTAATTTTCCCATAGCATTCCATGTATACACGTATCGCTTATAGTGCAGTTGCGGGAAACGAAATACCGGTTACAGTGCGGCTGCCTGGGAGTACGGAAGTCAGCGGAGACGGCGAACACTCCCCTCAAACGGGCGCCCCAAGGAGTGCTCGAGGAAGAAAGAGAGACGCAGTGGAGGAGAAGGGCATGTGGTACGAACGAACAGCCACTGAGGCTGAAACCAGAATCTTGAGTGCGAGTCGTGAAATATCACGGCGCGCATAGTGAGCGAGGGCCACGAAACGGGCAACGCTCGCTTCACGATAATGGCAGTAAACGAAACTTCAGCGAGCGAGCGGGCGGCGCCGGGCATGGCACGGCAAAGGGTGCACGCGGAGACCGTGGAATGTGAGGGAGGAGGGCGGCAGGGAAGCGGATTTCGTCTTGGCAACTCCGCCGCTTCGGTGGCTCCCCTCGCCCTCCCTCGTAGCTCCCTCACTTTCGACTGTCACCGTGCACGCCCACCGTGCAGGCGCCGCCGCTACAGCCGGCTCGGCGCCAGCTCCCCGAAGTTTCGTTTTCTGCCGTTATCTGGAAGCAGGCTTTTGCAGGTGTGGGTAGTTTCGTTGGCCGGCCTGGGACAGCGCCGCTGCTTCCCTCTGTGCCGTAGCCGCAGCATGCAAGGTCAACACGTGACTGGAAAGTAGAGGAAGCATAAAGGAGAAAGAAGGGTTCACTGCCATTTTCTACGCGTGGCTACAGTAGCATGGCTGAGACGTCGGCACGTACGCGCATGTTCCGGCACAACGCAGGATCAGCAACCTTGCCATTTGAGAGAGAGTGAAATGTCCGCCGCGTTTTTTTTTTTTTGTTTGTTCGCGCACGACATAGAGGGGTCTCCCCCAAGCTTTTACTCTATGGCGGTGCTGGAGCAATGCCGGTCGGAGGCGCCGCCGCTTGATTTGGTTCGAATTAACGAGATTCGACTGCAAATTGAATGCAAACGTTCTAGCCGCATTCCTCGACTGTTGCATACGCATGGCGGCTCGGTGCACATGTTTTGCATATGTGCGGGCCTTGAAAATTGTTGCTTTGGTTATAGTGCGGTACTGCTTATAGTGCGGATACTCGCGACTCCGGCGACTTATGTTATAAGCGGTCTACACTGTATGTATTACCGCTTAACTCACTTACTCCTGTTTGGCCATCACGAGACATTCAGCTTCAACCATTTGTATGCTGTCGGTGTAGTTGCTGTTACCCATGCTTTGTCGCATTGATTCAAGTGTGCGCCCATTCACATATTCTTAATACGTTGGCGATGCAGTGTGCGTAAGCTTGCATGCGAATTGGGGCAGATGTGTGTGGATAACGTGCTCGAAACATACTATGCCAGAAAGCGGTGCTACTGCCTTTGTTATTGTTTAACTAGTGGTACTCACTCTTGCTAACGTTCCGGGATATAAGTCTTTTCTTTAGAGGTTAGCGATACAATGCTTACAGATGAGTGAACCTTTAAAGCGACACTTTATATGTCTAGGTGAAATCGTATAGGGCCAGGCGAAATCGTCTCTGTACAGAAAACTATCATTATTAGCATTGGCTTGGGCGTCGTCATCTTCTTCTGCAGCTGGCTCGTTGGCGCCCCTTGGGTGCTCGTGCCACTGCTCCCGCATTCGTCGTCGTCTTCTTCCACAGCTGGCTGTGTTGCCGCTAATTATGCCAGCGTAGAATTTCACTTCTCTTCTGTCGTCGTAATGGGTAGGCTGCACTTATGGGAATATGAGCCATTCATTATATTACATGACGGACAGATTTAATTTTGAAGCAACGTAATTTCGAAGAATCGCAAGCGGCAATGGGGGGCGAATGCGGCGGGCGGATGCCGCCGAACAAACTCAAGAGATCGAATGCAGCGACAACGGTGGACTGTGGCCATACCGTCAGTGACGTCGTTCTCTCCGTTGCAACCGAACGTGTGTGCAACCTCATAATTGAGAAGTACTTTAATGAACCCGAGGGATTAACTCAGTGATATAGTTACTGAGTTAATCCCTCGGGGCCGCACGTTTCAGCTTCGCTGGTTAACCATCCTCACGGAGTGGAAAGGCCAACTTTTTTTTTTGCTTTTTCTTTATCCACGAGGAAAGTCGTGCATCGTTCTCGATGCACAACTGGTGCCGGCAACACAGGCTGTTCGTATGCATGATCGGTGAACTTGGTCACACATGTTCATTCCATTGCTTAATATGCCAGCCCCTATTTTTGTAGCCAACTAATGCACGTCTTCAATCCACCGCTCCACATTTTGCCGCATGAATCCAGCACAGTGCGCGAGCGTAAACCCAGTTGCAGTTCGACGGAAACATCGCACAGAAAAAGGGCAGAAGCGATAACGGTTTCGTATTCATGCGCTTTAGCTGAGGCAACGTGCGACACGCCGCTGAAAGCGCCATCTCGTTTCTCAAGAACAAACTGCTCCACGAAAAGTGTCAATAGAGCGCATTTAACCAGACGTCGCTCTACATCGACGGCCTGCATAGCATCATCCCGCCAAACCGGGAAGTTACGCCAGTGTGTACAGAGTGTAGTTACATACACTAATATTGAGAAATGGGCGAAAACATTGTGATTAAGAGGAGAATCTGTTGCTTTATTATGGCAAATATATAGCAAGTATCAACCAGCACAATCGTGTTTTAGCAACCACGTTGGCAATGTCGCCTCGTCCTTAAATGCTTTGGCATACTTAAGTTCAAACTACAGTGGAATCTCGATGATACGATCACGGCTAATACGAATTTCCGGATGATACAAATTTTTCTGTGGTCCCGGCCGAGCCCTATTACTTTGCAACGTGCTAGAGAACGGTTGTTACGAATCGATTTTTGACCCACGTCGGTTGATACGAATAAACGCCGCCCCACCGACGGCAGCGAAAGAGAACAGCGCGCAGTTACGCGCTTTCTCCCTTTCTCTTTTGGTGTGTAGGCGCAGACGCGGCACCGGACAGCGCGGAGGCCGCGACTGGGCGCGAAGAGTTTGAAGCGGTTGCGCTTTTGTTGCTTTTGGGCTTTTCCCCACCAGAGGCATGAGGAAGCGCGGCCTCCGCAGCGAGCGAAGGTTGGCGCGGTCTATCGGTCTATCGCTTTAACGGAAACTGAGCGGCGTAAGCACAGTGCATACAAAGGTCAGAGCCGCCGCAGCGAGCGAAGGTTGGCGCGGTCTATCGGTCTATCGCTTTAACGGAAACTGAGCGGCGTAAGCACAGTGCATACAAAGGTCAGAGCCGTGTGTAGATCGCTTTCAAGATACGGTGCGTGCGACAACACCAACAGCCGGCACAAGCGCGAATGCATTTGTTGGCAGAGTAGAGCAAACGCGACGGAAGTCGCGTTTGCTCTACGCTGTGCGTTCGCTCCCCGCGAAGGCGCGCGTACCCCGTGTGCTTTCACTCACACATACGGCGCACTGCGGCAATTTTATCGCCCTGGGACTGTTGCTCCATGTCTCATGCTCCTCCTCCGCATCGCCCTCGTTGATCTCCTCTCCCATCGGTGGGCACACCTCATTGAGAAGCGTGCTCGCTACTGCCCTTGTCGGGGAGATTTTCCCGTAGAAGCCGCATTATAACCGGTATTTCGTCTCACACGGCTGTAATGTAAGCAGCATGCGTATACATGAAGTTCTATGGGAGGGTAAACGGGTGTCCGAAAAGGCCGCGTTGTAGCCAGTTCTCCACTATAAACGGTTGCGTTATAAGTGGTCTATACTGTAAATGCTTTTTACGTAGGTGTGCCTGAGTGAGTTCACCTCCGACTCTTTAATTTAGCTAGTTTTAATTGTGTTTTGATGAAACGAATTTAGGCTAATGTGAATATTTTCCTGACCCCATGAGATTCCTATCATCGAGATTCCACTGTACTGCATTTAAGAAGATGGTGGAAAGAAATAAATATGTTTAGTTGCTTGCCCTCTCTGTCTTTCTTGTTGTTAAATGTTAAATTCAAACCGAATGAGACAATGCGCTGATTTCGATAGTGTAGGTTTCACAGAAAGAAAAAAAAAACCTTTGTCAGCGCCCTCATGGCATGGTATCGAAGGACGAGTAGATGCTTCCATAACAAAATACAGTGTAGACTGCTTATAACGTAAGTTGCCAGAGTCGAGAATATCTGCACTATAAGTGGTACTGCACTATAACCAAAACAACGATTTTCAAGCCCTGCAAGTAGGCAAAACATGTAGATCAAGCATGTAGACACGCTTTGTTCTATCGCGCGCACATCGCGATTACGTTTTCGCCAGTCAGCTGGTGAAAACATAATCGCGATGTAGCCGGTGCTCTTCATGCTCGACAGCTTTGCGCCGAGTCGAAACAGCTGTTTGCCATAACCGCTGCGGAAAAAACCGTGACTGCTATCGACGTGATTATGAACGGCGACTTTGCGGTGATGAAAGCACGTGCCCGACGCACGCACAGAGTCTGGATGAATTAACTACCATTCGCTGCAACAACTGCAGTCGAAACTGCGGTCACTATCGATGCGATCATCGATAGCGACTACGCAGTTTTTTAGGCACGTGGCCGACGCGCGTACCAAGTAAAAACGAAACTACTGTTAGCCGCAACCGCCGTAGAGAAAACCACGGCCGCTATCGACGCGGCCGTGGATGACAACTACGCAGTTATGAAAGCCCGCGGCCAATGCAGTGTTATGCGCGGCGGTAAACTGCAAGAATACAGGCTTAAAAGACACAAATAGGCTCGAAGTGTTCCGGCGTTGCTGTCATCCACGTAGGATTTCAACTGATAGCTTTGGCGATGCAGACTCCGCCGCTTCGTTTCGGTTGGACGCTAGCGCCGTTCTTGCTCTTTTGCGTCGCACATTTGCGGCGCTCCTCGCTCACTGAGCTCCGAAAGTAGTCCAAATTGACCGATGTGCGGCCAAATAAGTCCGAATTAACGAGAGTTTCATTGCATTGTATTGCCACATGGTGTGGCACAGCGAGGGGACTGAGAAAAGAAGAGGCCACTAAGGTGGGCCAAACGCCAATCACGAAGCACCGAATAACGACATCCGACGACGCACGCCCCATCAAACAACAGCCTTATCGTGTCTCGCCGAAAGAACGTGAGGCAATTCAAGCCCAAGTAAAGGAGATGCTAGATGATGGTGTCATTCAGCCTTCGCACAGTCCGTGGTCTTCCCCGGTCGTTCTGGTCAGGAAGAAAGACGGAACGCTTCGTTTCTGTGTTGATTATCGACGCCTGAACGATGTTACCAAGAAGGACATGTACCCACTACCACGTATCGATGACTCTTTAGACAGGTTGCGGCGAGCTAAGTATTTTTCGTCTCTCGATCTCAAGAGCGGTTACTGGCAAATTGAGGTAGATGAACGAGACCGCGAAAAAACTGCTTTCGTCACTCCAGATGGCTTTTACGAATTCAGAGTACTTCCTTTCGGACTCTGTTCGGCACCGGCAACTTTCCAGCGAATGATGGACATCGTTCTCGCTGGTCTGAAGTGGCAAAGCTGCCTCGTCTACCTCGACGACGTGGTTGTTTTTTCGGCGACATTTGACGACCACCTGAAACGACTGCGGCAAGTTCTCGAAGCCATCCGATCGGCTAACCTCACCCTTAAGCTCCAGAAGTGTCATTTCGGCTACAAGGAGCTGATGTTTCTGGGACCCGTCGTCAGCGCGGAAGGCGTTAGCCCCGATCCCGCGAAACCTCCCGCTGTAGCCACGTTTC
Source organism: Dermacentor silvarum (assembly GCF_013339745.2). Classification (NCBI taxonomy): domain Eukaryota; kingdom Metazoa; phylum Arthropoda; class Arachnida; order Ixodida; family Ixodidae; genus Dermacentor; species Dermacentor silvarum. The sequence goes on along the minus strand of NC_051161.1, from coordinate 179,686,942 downwards.
CAACAGCGACCGACAAGAAGGGTGTCCGACGCTTCCTGGGTCTTTGTGCATACTACCGGCGTTTCATCGAAAATTTTTCGAAGATGGCGGAGCCTCTGACTCGCCTCACGAGGGACGATGTATCGTTCGTCTGGGCCGCAGAGCAAGAGACTGCTTTCACCGAGCTTCGACAGCGTCTGGTGTCAGCACCAGTTTTGGCTCACTTTGACGAGGAGGCGGAGACGGAAGTTCATACAGATGCCAGTAACGTTGGTCTTGGTGCGGTGCTTGTACAACGGCAGGAAAGCATTGAAAGAGTGATCGCATACGCAAGTCGCACGCTATCGCGTGCAGAGAGCAACTACACCACCACAGAGAAAGAGTGTCTTGCCGTCGTATGGGCACTGGCCAAATTTCGACCTTATCTCTACGGCCGCCCATTCAAAGTGGTAACCGATCATCACTCGTTATGCTGGCTTGCCAATCTGCGGGACCCTTCTGGACGACTGGCACGGTGGAGTCTACGTTTGCAGGAGTACGACGTGACCATCGTGTACAAGTCGGGCCGCATACACGAAGACGCTGATGCACTCTCGCGCGCCCCTATCGACACTACCAACCAAGACATTGAGGACGACGGCGCTTTCCATGGGGTCGTAAGCGTTACTGATTTGTCCACACGGCAGCGCGCAGACGACGCACTACGGCCTATATTCGAACATCTGGAAGGACGAAACCCATCAATACCGCGGCATATCGCTCGAGGATTGTCGTCTTTTTGTTTACGAGATGGCGTCTTGTATAAGAAGAACTCCGCTGCCTGCAACAAGACCTACCTTTTGGTCGTTCCAGCAGACCTCCATGCCGAAGTTTTGTTCGCCTGTCATGACGAGCCTCCGTCTGGCCATTTGGTTTTTACGCGAACGCTTGATAGAGTGCGCAAATCCTACTACTGGCCGAAACTTGCCGAGTGTGTTAAGCGGTACGTCCAAGCCTGCCGTGAATGCCAGCGCTGAAAGTCGCCAGCTGTGAAGCCTGCGGGATTGCTGAATCCAATTGACCCACCTAGCAAACCTTTCAACCAGGTCGGCATGGATCTTCTGGGCCCGTTTCCAGTGTCATCTTCTGGCAACAGGTGGATAATCGTTGCCACAGATTATTTGACGCGGTATGCTGAGACAAAGGCGCTGCCTCGAGGCACAGCTTCTGAGGTTGCCCAGTTTTTCATACAGAGCATCGTCCTCCGCCATGGCGCCCCATCGCATGTCATCACAGACCGAGGCAAAGCCTTTACGGCACAGCTCATTAAGACGTTTTTAAACTCAGCTACACGACCCACCGAAGGGCAACTGCCTATCATCCGCAGACAAACGGCTTGACCGAATGACTGAACAAAACGATGACTGGCATGATGTCTATGTACGTCGACGTACAGCACAAGACATGGGACGAGATACTCCCTTACGTACGTTTGCCTATAACACTGCTACGCAAGAAACAACACGCTTCACGCCGTTTTACCTCGTTTACAGCCGGGAAGTGCAGACTATGTTAGACGCAATGCTGCCGTGCGACGACATCGATCATCTCAATCTCGCCCAAGATGCCGAACTTTTCGTGCAACACGCGGAAGAAGCCCGTCAGCTTGCCCGAGTGCACATAAAGAAACAACAGAGCATCGATGCGCACCGTTACAATCTCCGCCATCGGCAAGTCGAGTTCCAACCTGGTGATCAAGTCTTGGTCTGGACTCCCGTGCGCCGAAAAGGACTATCTGAGAAGCTTTTGAGTCGCTACTTCGGACCTTACAGAGTGTTGCAGCGAATTAGTGACGTGAATTACGAAGTCCTTCCTGACTTAGGCCAGCCTCCCCGACGTCGACAACCGCAATCTGAGATTGTGCATGTTGTGCGGTTGAAACCATACTATAGCCCCTAATAGCCGACGTTTTCAGCAGCTTAGGCTAATTTTTCTTGTTTCTCGTCCCTGAGTGCTTTGTGACTACATCGCACACCACAGTGATTGTCACTACAGCCTGTGTGTTCGTCCTAGGCCATCTCGGCGCTCTCACGTCAAGCCTATGTATGTAATCCTTTTTTTTTTTTTTTTTGAAGAGGGGGTAATGCCACATGGTGTGGCACAGCGAGGGGACTGAGAAAAGAAGAGAACAAGGTTCGTCTCGGCATCGCGCGTCGACGCTTACGCTTGCCTGGATTCTTATTCAGCGTGTTTTGTATAGCAGAGTATACGCGACAGTATAATGCATACGCCAGCCGGGAGCACGCACCTTGTTGAGAAGCGTGCTCGCTGCCGTCCTTGTCAGCGAGATTTTGCCACATTATAACCAGTATTCCGTCTCACGCGGCTGCACTGTAAGTGGTATGCATATATACTACATGGAGTTCTATGGGAGGGTAAACAGGAGTCGGAAAAGGCCGCGTTGTAGCCAGTTATGGACTATAAACGGTTACGTTATAAGTGGTCTATACTGTACAAGGGTCTTCACAAAAGTGTGACAAGTAATTTCATGGATACAGCTTCTCCAGTGGCACAACTGCTACATATCGCCAACTGAAAGGTGCCTTTCCTCAATGTGCAAGCCACACTGGGGATATCCTGCACTCGATTGCAAAATTTCACAGCCTTGCTTTGGAATGATCTGAGCACGCCTGCTAGGACGTCTGCCTATACTAGGGCATTGTACAGTCTTGTCTGTCACTTGTTTTTTTCTGGAGAAACATGGTTGCAAAAAACACGATTGTGCTGGCCGATATTTGCTACATATTTGCTGCAATAAAGCAACAGATTCTCTTCCTAATCATAATGTTTTTGCCCATTTCTACATCTTAGTGTACGTAACTGCGCTCTGTACACACCGGCGTAACTACCCGGTTCCGCGTGACGACGCTATGCAGGCCATCGGTGTAAGGCGACCTCCGGTTAAATGCTCTCTATTGGGGCTCGCATTCTTTATTGGCTAGGCTAATACTGGCACATAAAGTACTCAAATAAACACTTGAGGAGCTGATTATCTTCTCTCGATGTTCCTCCATTGACTCGGGCAATTTTGCGTCCGCCCAAGTTCTACTTACTGCTAGGACGCGTGCAAGCACAGAGACCACTATAACACATCTTCAAAATTTTTTTCTTGCTTAATACAAAAAGTAATTTGATTAAAGTTTCTCAGTCTGTAGACAATGGATGTTGCTAATAAATAGACTATTTGGCGTATTTTTGCCCCAACTACCTCAATGCTAAATTTACAACTAAGCAACAGCTAAAACTAACTTTTTTGCAACTTTTTCGCCAGCTGTACTGGCCATTTCATGTTATATCCGTCCCAAATTATTTTTCGCTTACGGTACTACAGTACAATTTTCTAGCTATTAGTTACTATAAAATATTGCCGCGTCGGTATTCGTGCACAAGTGCACCCTGGCGCCGACAAAGACGACGACCGGGCTGCTCGAGATTCCGGAGGGCATCTAGAGAAGAAGAAGAGATTCTTGTTGTTGGCGCCTCTCTGGTTCCTTCTCCCGAGTACGGCGCGGTGCTTCTATAATAAAGCGCCTGAGATTTGTGCATCGCGACACTGGTGGAGTTGCTGGGTACCGTCGCCTCATGATCGGCACTCCTACGAGCAGCCCTGCATCTAGCCCCACAAGACACCCACGCGTCGAGACGCCTGTGCACCGCACGAGCCGCCGCCTGCAAGGTTTGAGCCCCGAATTTGGCGTCTTGCAAACATCGTCTTCATCAACGGCCGCCACCCCAGCTCCAGCAATGGCACTTCCAAGCAGCCCAACTCAGGTAACCGTTCAAAACCTTCGGATTCCTGAACCATTTCACGGTGACGCGCATGAAGATGCGTTGGACTGGCTGGAGAAATATAAAAGGGTAGCGAGATCGAATCACTGGCGCCCCGACCAGAAGCTTTTCAACGTCTATTTCGCACTCGAAAAAAGTGCAAAGACGTGGTTTGAAAACCGCGAGGGAAGTCTGACAACGTGGGAGGACTTTTCGCGTCGGTTTCTCGACACATTTGGGGACACAAATCGACGTGAAAACGCACTGCGCCTTCTCGATACGCGCATCCAAAAGCCAAATGAAGGTGTCGCCATGTTTGCCGAAGACATGGCGCGTTTGTTTCGCCGCGCAGATCCCAACATGCCGGAGGCTAAAAAGCTCAGCCATCTCATGCGTGGTGTCAAGGAGCAGCTGTTCGCTGGCCTTGTGCGCAATCCACCGACAACAGTGGACGAGTTCATTAAAGAGGCCACAGCAATCGAGCGGGCGCTGCAGCAGCGGTACCAACAGTACGATCGTCTGATTGCCGGGCACCGACAGGAGCCGCAGCACTGGTTACGGACGATGAATCCTGCTTGCGCCAGTTGATACGCCAGATTGTGCGCTAGGAAATTGCGAAGGAGAACGCTAGGCTCGCACCGCCGCACGAGTTCCCGGTTGCCTCCATCGCTGAAGTGGTACGACAGGAACTCCGACAGGTGCTTGCCCCTTCCGAGCCTCGTACCGAGCTGTCATACCAGCCGAATCCATATAGCTACGCAGACGCGGTCCGCCGTCCGTCGCCGTCTGAGCCGCCGTACCAGCCGAACACATACAGCCATACAGACGCTGTTTACCGTCCCTTGTCCTCCCTGCCGTCGCCACAATACCGTCAACGGCCTCCTGTCGCAGCCTGGGCCCAAAGGGAACCTGTCAGATGGCCCCAGCTCCGTAGGACCGATATATGGCGCACTGAAGATCGGCGGCCATTGTGCTACAATTGTGGCGAACCAGGACACATCTATCGTTTCTGCCCTCATCGCCCAGCTGGCTACCAGAGTGGCCCATATGGCACTACGCGTCGCCTGGCTGACGAAAACCGTGTCCCCTTCGACGACAGCCGCACTGGCCGGCAAGTGAGCTCTTCGAATCTCCGGTCGCTCTCACCGTCTCCAGCACGTTTCGCCTCGCCGAACAGCCGCACTTTTGCTGACGTCGTGAGAGGTCGTTCTCCCAGCCCACGGCGGGGAAACTGAAAGCAGCGACCTCAAGGGGGAAGGTTGCAAGTCCTCAAATTGCCGAAAATCCCCCCTTGTTGCCGAGAACGGAAGGCGCGGAAAACGTAAATAATGCCGACAAAACTGTGACTGCCGACCTCGCTGTTACGATTGACGGGCACGAAGTGACGGCCTTAGTAGACACTGGCGCGGACTTTTCAATTATGAGCGAGCCGCTGGCAGACAAACTCAAGAAAGTCAGGACTAAATGGACGGGCCCTTATATTCGCAATGCTGGCGGCCAGATTATGACTCCTACAGGCAAATGTACTGCAAGGCTCACGATCGGGAACGCAGCTTTTGTCGCCACATTTGTGATTCTGCCGGAGTGCTGCAAATCACTCATTTTAGGCATGGACTTCTTAAGGGAGTATGGTGCCGTTGTCAACATACGCGATGGCGTAGTAACGTTTTCTCCTGCTAACGACATGGCCAATGGAACAGAGCGACAGCGCCGCACCTTACGTATTATCGACGAGGACGTCTGCATACCGCCACTGTCTTGCAGCCTTGTTTCCGTCAGTTGTGGCACACAGCTCACCGAAGAAGCGGTCGCGGAACATGCAACCACCCTCCTCTTCCGCCAAGGAGTCGCCATCGCCCGTGGCATCGTCTCCTTAGTCGACGGGCGTACAGATGTTCTATTGACAAATTTCACAAACGAACGTCGATATATCAGTAAAGGCACCGCTGTCGTGTATCTCAATGATATCGACCACACTGAAGACTCTTTTGCTATGCAAGGAGAAGCCAAGGCTCCTACAATGCCATGCACACCTGCCGTCGATATTGGACCGAGCTTAACACCTGCAGATTGACACCGGCTTATGGAACTGCTTGAACAGTTTAAGGACTGCTTCTTGTCTACGTCGCGAGTTGGTCAAACGCCGCTGACAAAGCATCGCATCATCACGGAGGAGACAGCAAGACCCATCCGACAGAACCCGTATCGTGTAGCTCAGAAAGAGCGCGAGGCGATACAGCAGCAGGTTGAAAAGATGCTACAGGATGATGTCATCCAGCCGTTGAACAGCCCATGGGCATCACCTGTGGTGCTTGTCAAAAAGAAAGATGGTAGCTTGCGGTTCTGCATTGATTATCGCAAGCTGAATCATGTTACAAAGAAAGATGTGTATCCGCTGCCGCGGATTGACGACTCTTTAGACAGGCTACGGCATGCGCGCTACTTCTCCTCTATGGACCTTAAGAGTGGATACTGGCAAATAGAGGTAGATGAGCGTGATCGAGAGAAGACGGCATTCGTGACGCCTGATGGGCTTTATGAATTCAAGGTTCTGGCGCCTTTCGGCTTATGCTTGGCCCCAGCCACGTTTCAAAGGCTCATGGATACTGTCTTATCCGGTCTGAAGTGGAAGACATGCCTGGTGTACCTCGACGATGTGATTGTTTTTTCCGCCACTTTCGAAGAACATCTAAAGCGGCTGCTGTCAGTTCTTCAAGCCATACGGTCCGCGGGACTCACATTGAAACCTGAAAAATGTCACTTTGGGTTTGAACAGCTTCAGTTTCTGGGTCATGTAGTTAGTCAAGAAGGAGTTAAGCCTGACCCCGATAAAACTGCAGCAGTCACAAAGTTCCCTCGGCCTACGGATAAGAAGGCGGTCAGACGCTTCATGGGTCTCTGCGCTTATTACCGACGATTTATTGCCAATTTTGCACATCTCGCCTCTCCACTCACCCGCCTCACTAGAGACGACGTTGCGTTTGTATGGGGAGAGGAGCAAGAAGTGGCGTTCAACGAGTTACGGCAGCGTCTACAAACTCCGCCAGTACTCGCTCACTTTGACGAGGATGCGTCAACGGCGATCCATACCGATGCCAGCAACGTGGGCCTTGGAGCTGTCCTTGTTCAGTGGCAAGACAGTGCCGAGAGAGTAGTTGCTTATGCAAGTCGAACATTGTCACGTGCTGAGTCCAATTACTCAACCACGGAGAAGGAATGTCTGGCCGTCGTATGGGCAGTCACGAAGTTTTGCCCGTATTTATACGGCCGCGCCTTTCAAGTAGTAAGCGACCATCATTCGCTTTGCTGGCTGACCAATATGAAAGACCCGTACGGACGTTTGGCACGTTTGGCAAGAGTACGATATGACAGTGGTGTATAAATCGGGAAGACAGCACCTTGATGCCGACTGCCTCTCCAGATCACCTATAGAATCACCGAGCGCAGATGCGGATGAATGCGCAGGCTTTTTAGGGATTGTTGATGCGGCCGCCATCTCTCAGCAACAGCAAGCCGACCGAGAGCTCAACACCTTGATCGAGTTCTTGGAAGGGCGAGCTACGAAGGTGTCAAGATTATTTTCCCGGAGTCTACCTTCATTCTGTTTGCGCGATGGCGTTCTCTATAGGAAGAACTTCTCTCCAACAGGGAAGAGCCATCTGCTAGTAGTTCCCGAAGTTCTGCGCCGCGAAATCTTGCAAGCCTGCCACGACGAAGCCACCTCGGGCCACCTTGGTTACACGCGAACACTAGCACGAATCAAACAAAACTACTACTGGCCTAGGCTCGCAGACGAGGTGAAGCACTACGTGAGGACATGCCTTGAGTGTCAGCGACGCAAAGCACCACCGACTAAACCCGCTGGGCTATTGCACCCCGTTCCAGTACCGGAAACGCCGTTTGCTCAAATTGGCATAGACCTCCTGGGTCCCTTTCCACTATCTGACAGCGGCAACAGATGGGTCATAGTCGCGACGGACTATCTAACCCGATATGCGGAAACCAAGGCGATTCCGAGCGGCACGGCAGCTGAAGCAGCATGATTCTTTATCGAGAACATTGTCCTCAGACACGGTGCTCCAGCGATCATCATAACCGACAAAGGAGCCGCATTCACAGCTGAGCTTCTGCGAATTGTGCTCACGCTGAGTGGCACAGCCCATAGGAAGACGACGGCCTATCATCCACAAACAAATGGGCTTACCGAGCGCCTCAACAAGACCATCGCAGACATGCTTTGCATGTATGTCGATGTGGAGCACAAGAACTGGGACACAATCTTACCATACGTCACATTCGCATACAATACGGCACGCCAAGAAACAACGAAAATGACGCCTTTCGCTCTGGTCCATGGTCGAGAAGTCACTACAATGCTTGACGCTATGCTGCCTCATGACTGCAATGGTTCAGATGCAGATGCCGCAGATTTCACTGAATGCGCCGAAGAAGCACAACAGCTCGCCCGCGTCAGGATAACTAGTCAGCAAGAACGCGACGCACGACGCTACAATCTCCGCCACCAATTTGCCGCTTATACGCCTGGGGAAAGAGTCTGGATTTGGTCTCCCGTCCGACGCCGAGGGCTCTCGGAGAAACTTCTACGCCGGTACTTCGGACCATACAAGGTTCTACGCCGTATTAGCGACGTGACCTACGAGGTGGTTGGTGATGGTTCATGCTGCTCGAAACGTCGTCAACAGGTGCCTGAGGTAGTGCACTTAGTGCGCATGAAGCCTTATCATTCAGAGTGAAGTGGACACCGCCAAGCTATCAACTACGAGTCTTTCTGCCACGATCTGATCAGCATCGGGACGATGCTCGCTCTGGAGGGAGGGTAATGCCGCGTCGGTATTCGTGCACAAGTGCACCCTGGCGCCGACAAAGACGACGACCGGGCTGCTCGAGATTCCGGAGGGCATCTAGAGAAGAAGAAGAGATTCTTGTTGTTGGCGCCTCTCTGGTTCCTTCTCCCGAGTACGGCGCGGTGCTTCTATAATAAACCTCCTGAGATTTGTGCATCGCGACAATATAGCTTTTGGGTAAAAGTTATCTTTCTACCAAAAAATTCCCAATATGGACCAAGTTCTGCATATTTAGGACCGTATAAAGAACTCACGCCAACGTAAAGATCGATAAAACCTTTTTTAAGTGAAAAGCTTATGTTCATTCTCCATGGAAGATCCTGTCCTCGCCTGATTTAAGAAGAGCAAATTTTTTAACAATGCAATTTACAACTCCTGCTTTTGAGCTTTCTAAAAAAACTTCAGATGTTCCTGGTGGTGCCTAAATTTTCTATTGCAAAAATGTTTTACAGGAAAACTTCTTGTTTTAAATAGATAGTCCTCAATTTTTTTCAAAGAAATCGCTGATGGTGGAGCGTGAAGGTTGGAACAGTTGGCGTGGAATGACCCACATACATCAATGACATCAGCTTTCAGGTAACATCATCTATAAGGATGTTTGCAGCTTATTGTATCTTATATAAACTGGTATGCGATGATGATGACTGCTGTTCGCTGCGGCAATTCAAAACTCCCATGTCCCTGCATCGAATACGTCATCGAGCAACACTGGTCTTTCTCGCTGCTGCGATTAGCTGCACACGCATGCACAAGCCGCAGCTTACAATCGCACTTCCCCACTGACTTCTCTCGAGCATGCCTGGCTCCGCGAGCCACGCCACACTGCGTGGCCACGCGTGGCGGTGCGAAAGATTGGTGCATTCACTTCTGCACGGCGCAGGCAGGCGCAGCTGGGCGTGGCCTCCGAGATCTCCCGGCGCAATATCGGGGGGTCACGCGCAACTGCACGCGCCATATCATGCTGTGTGGCTACGCGCCGCGGTGTTAAAGATTGGTGCATTCACTTAGTGCCACGTAAGCAGCCGCAGCTAGGTCTGGCCTCAGAGACCTCCCCGGCGTGTGGGTCATGCCCTGCATTCACTTCTCCCTCTGGCTGGCAGCTGGGCGTGGACTCCGAGGTCGCATTGGCATTGGTGCAATCTCGGAGTGCGCGGCGAAGTACGCTTGCCTCCTCGATCACCACGTGCTGCTCGACCATGACGAGCCAAGTGGAAAGCGGACGCGAAAGGTGCTAAGTCGCATGTTACACACACTGAAGATTCTTTTGTGGTTTTATTCAAATTTCATCGCATGTGTGGCCACGTAGTGGTTTCGTAGGCAGCGAAGCCATCTTCGTATTTCCATGTTTACAATTGTGCGCACCACTGGCCATATATTGCAGTAAATGGCAGTAATGGATATAACGAAGCAACGGACATAACGAAGTAATGTCGGCTCTCTTTCAACTTTGCTATAACGAGGTTCGAGTGTGTTAGACTGGAAACCACTAGGTTTGTGAGGCCTCACAAAGTGCACTCCGTGTTGTGATATGATACTAGCACGCAAAATGTTTTCAGCTGCTTCACAGTTGTGCCTCGTCTTTTGGTGCACTTGTATGTTGTTGTTCTTTTTGTTTTATCTAGTGATAACACACGACTTTCATTTTTTACATCAGAAGTTGTAACCATGAAACTTTCTTTCTTTTTTAGGCTGTGTTGACAGTGTGCTTACGTTGTTGTTTCTTATTACTTTTTTTTTTACGCAAGATGTGCTGAACAAGTAAATCTGTTCGTGTTTCTCTTCTTGTTGGTGCACCCTGTGTATGCCTCTGAGTGAGTGCACAATAGTTATGTATCGAAACCCCATGTCATGCTTACCTGCTTTAATTTCTTATGTCTGTAAAGCCCCCCACTGTAATGCCGATAGGTGCTGTGGGTAAACGATAAATAACTATAAATATATAAATTTAAAAGGGGGGGGGGTACGTAGGACAAGCACAGACTCTCACTGTGTACTCACGGATAACTAGGAGATACATGACACAAACAGCACATGCACGAAAACAAAGCTATCAAAATGCCATCTACACGTGCGCGTCAAGGGAAAGTTTCCGTTATACAGGTTGACGAACTGACACTATCATTTTCTTTCCTTGATATTTAGAAAGGCTTCTTGGGCCATTCTGAAAGCCCCGTTTTCGCGCATGTGCCATGCGACATTGACGTTTCCTATGCTACATGCGCTGCAAAACATGTGGGTGAATTATGCTTATTGCAATTGGGTTGGCGGCTATAGTTGCGAATGGCGACGTACGAAGGCCCGCAAGGAGATTTGTTAATACTGGAATAGGGAACCGAGTAAGTGGCGGCATTTTTTTGTGAGCAGGGTTGGCGAGTACTGTGGGGAAGCTGCCATTGTGGGTGCCTACACTCAGTTGCGCGTACCTCACACCTTTTCTTGTTCACATAGGATCTAGCAGCTGGAAAACGTATCATATGATCATATTTTGGTGACTGAACGTCGGTGCCAAAAAATGTTTTCCAGAAACATATTATAACTGGCAAAAAAGAAGCATAACGGTATTGGGTCACTTTTTTGCATTTGCAATCACAAACGTTGGCACTGGAAAATCGTACAAAACTGGATCGTATCAACAATGTTCTGCTCTGTCTTTAACAATATTACAGTGGAACCTCGTTGATACGATCTTCGCGAGAACCAGAAAATAAAACGTATCATCCAAAAATCGTATCATCCAAAGCAAGCCCCAAAACCTACGAAAACAGGTTTACTTGGTGACAAACTCGCAGCAAAACTTCCTGTGGCGTCGAGTGATACTGCTCTGCATAGCATGCGTGTTATGCGGAGCAGCATCACTTGACATCACACGAACCGCAGCTGAGCAACCTTAAAATAGCTCGTCAGGTTTTGCTGAACTTTCTTTTTTTTTTCAAGACGTAAACAAGTTCTTTTGAAAGACGAAGCCGCCGTTTCCTCACTCAACTGCACATTTGCGATGAAGCCCCGAAGAGGGTCTCACGCTGCGAGTGCGTTGCCAGCAGTTGAGCACCAGTCACCGCAGCTGTCACGACCTCCTTCGGTGCTGATGATATCGAGTTTTTCTTTCAAAATCAGCACCTTGCGTTTCATTGACATAGCCATGGAGGTCACGGCGCCACGAGGCCAAGAATTCTGAAACAAACGAACACTGTAGAGCAACGTTACACAACGGCTATCGGACGAGGCCAGGCGCTTCATTCAGCCACGTGACCGCATCTTGCCTGAAAAGCTAACCAAAACAAGTGCGAGCAGACGATACTGCAAGTGCAAAAATAGTGATTGGGCGGGTCCGCATGATACCAATGTTCTTCCATTAATGAAGGCGCAGCTCTCATTGGTCTGCTTTGCTCACGGCTCGTTTGCTGCCGGGGCACGCGGCAATTTAATTCCGTTCGGGACCGATCCCTCCCACGGCACGAAAAAACCTGCTTCGCGGCCGCTTTTGAGGCGCACGTTTTTCCACCAGTGTCACCAGTCCTTAACTCGCTCGTGGGTCGTTGGAATGTAATTTAATCTAGTACACTTAAATGTAAAGCTACGAGTTTTAGAAATACCAGTTTGCAGTCATATCATCCAATCTCAGGTGAAAATGCGATCAAATCAACCGCATGAAAATACATTGCTCCTATGAGGCATTGGCCGGGAAAAAAAACACGTATTACGCAGAATCGTATGAACGAGGTTGCACTGTACTAGTTGTATTAATAGTACTAGAAGGTGTAACACATGGAAAATGAAACAAAATGCAAGCAAGTGCAAAGTATTGAGAATTTCTCGTTAACTTTCAAGAAGTGCTTGCAAGTATTACATTGATGGTTCTGCTCTTGTGGAATTAACTACTTACAAATACTTTTGAGCCCACATTAACGCTAACCTCCTTGGCAGCCGCACATTAGTTATGTTGTTGATAGGGCTAACCGCATGCTTGAGTGCTTGCACCTCTTAAACTCCTGTTTTGTAAAGCTTTTGTTCGTTCCAAACTAGAATATGTATCAGCTCTGTAGGATTCATTCATTCAAAGTCTCACTAGCCACCATTGAAGCTGTTCAGAATTGAACATGTTTCATTTTCTGTTACTACTCTCATCTTCCTAGCGTATTGACACGTATACATGTTTATCTTTCACCAGTGGCCGCTTTCCACCGGCTAACAAATGTTAAACGTTATCGCTCGGAGCAGGACGCACCTGTATCGGAAGTTTATAAGGCGTTCCACGCCAGGCAAAGAGGGATCCTTATGGCCCTGCAACTGAACTGCAGTGCTGATGGACAAACCATGGGCCAGGGCACTGACAGTAAGGAAAGCCAGGTGACCAACTCTGGGACTGGCAGTACACACACTTCAGGCATTGCAGAGGGCTCGATTACATCTATGAACCTTGGTGGGCAACTCTACCGCAGGCTGGTGATGTATGTGTAGGTATCCTCGGGGGGCACCTTGCAGACACAAAAGATGAATGGGGAAGCATTGTGGCCTTCACGCAGACTGTGCTGACGCAGCTGCCGCCACTCTTCTAGCACCCGTGTGTAGCGAAGCACTTGATTGGTCTTGTTCATCTCCATAGAAACCCTCAGCAGGCCCCGGTAGTCGTACTTCAGACCATATGCCTCTCCAAACAGTTTTGTTCCAATGGCAATAGAACGGAGGTAGAGGTGCTCAGCCTGCTCATAGAGCTTTATGTCATAGTTGTAGAGTGAAGCTAGGTGACCGACCGACAAGGCCACCTCGTAATCCTCAGGTCCAAGTAGTCTCTCTTTGATGTCAATCGCCTTCAGATGCATCTCTTCCGCCTCCTTGAAGCGTCGCATCGACTGGTAGAGACGACCAAGGTTTCCATAGTGCTTGGCTGTCTGAATGTTTATCTCCCCAAAGGCCTGGCATGAGAGGCGCAGTGCTGACACGTGTAGATCCAATGCTTCCTGCAGCAGCCGCATCTCTTGCTCCTTGTCGGTGTTGTCAATAGCTATCTCCTCCAGGATCAGCGCTTTCACTCTTTTTGAAGAAGCCAGGAGTAAATGGTCTTCAGGAAGCAGACGGGTCATGATCTGCATGGCCTTTTCAGCATGGTCTCTTGCATTCTGAAACCTTCCAGGTTGGTACTCGAGAACATAGAATGAGTAAGCAAGATCTTCATGTGCAAGGGCAACATAGAGGTTGTTGCCACCGTGGACACTTTGCCGTATATCCAAGACTTTCCTATAGACTCGTACAGATTGACTCACAGAGTCTGTGTTCAGCAGGTAGAAGCCATAGTCAAGAAGGGTGTCTGCTGTTTTTGGGTGTTCCCGACCAAAATGCTCCCAGGCCATGTGAAGTGCCTGCTTAATCAGGAGCTCCGCCTGCTTGAATTCCCTTTTTACAACACATGCTTTCGAAGCTTGTCGGAGGACATTAATAATTGACTTAGGGTGTGCATTGGAATTAAGGTGCATTAGAGCCTACATAGCCCATTCATATGCCTCTTTGTACTGGCTACGGCTGGAGTAGAGTGATGAGAACTCGGAGTAGAGGCCCGCCAGGTTGAGCGAGTGGCCCACATTGGTGAGCTTGACAATGTACTGCTTGGTCTCCTCCAAGGTATCCATGGCCTCTGTGAACTTGCAGTACGACTGCTGTACGTGCTGGAATGTTGCCTTAGGCAACATTCCAGCGCAGACACCCAGTGCTTGTAGTCATCTATCTTACGACACAATGAAAGACAGCTAAGCAGAACCTTCTCACTCTCACGGAACCAGCCAGCATCGCTGAGGAAATTGCCAATAGATATTCCTACAGATATTAGGTACTCAAAGGAGTAGTGGTGTGGTGAAGCATTTCGTGATGCAGATGCACACCGTCGGTGATAGGACTCGACTATGATTGCACGCTTCTGATCCGCGTTGTTCTTGGGTGGCAACTTGGGCCAATCGCTCCAGTCGTGAACTTCGTCCGGGTGTCACTGGGAAGGTCCACAGGGCGCACGACGTTGGGCTGAATCCATTGGCCCACCTGTGGCTCTCTCGCAACGGTGTTGGCTGCGATGCTGGAGTCCAAGAGCTTTGCACTGGGTGTGCAAAGCTCCTGTGCATCCGACGTATTGGCGCACTGGACTATGAGGTCGTGCCAGACGGTATTTCGCAATCACAGCGGCGCCGCGCACGACCTGAAGTCATCCACGTGGTGCGTCTTAAGCCTTTCTACGCCCGCTGATGAACTTAGGTCCTTTGTTGCTTTGTTATTTTTGTCCCTTTCTGTACGCGTGGTTTTGTTTTCGCTTTCGTGTTTGTAGCATAGGGACGATGCTTTTTAAGGGGAGGGTATTGACACGTATACATGTTTATCTTTCACCGGTGGCTGCTTTCCACCGGCTAACAAATGTTAAACGTTATCGCTCGGCGTCGGAAGTTTCTAGAACGTTATCGATGCTTCTTTCCGTTGCCTGTTTTCACCGACGCTTATGTTATCTGATTGTATGACCGACACGAATTGAGTAGAACTTTCTGGAAGACCCGCGGGCATCAAGGATTAATCTGGAACCTTCGATGACTCAGGTATAAAAGCCGACACGTTTCGCCGCTGATCAGATTTTCGCCGATCGCCGACTGTGTTCGCCGCTGTCGTTGTGCTTTGGGTGTGGCTTGCTTTTGTGGGCACGGGTTCGCCCAGTAGGGAGTCAGTTTCGTCATGCACAGTTTTGCGACTGTTTTATTCAGCGTCACTACTACGTGGCAGTATCATCAATGAAAATGCCGTTACATCGCCCATCACTTCCGTCTCGTAGAAAAATAACATGTCTCACCTTATTTAATAAGATTTATTACCATAATTCTCATAGCTTAAGGAAGAGCTACTGTCCCGTTCATACCTCGTATTGACCGTCATCATAATGCTAACCAACACTTTCATTCTTCCATTTCTGAAGCATGTAATGACAGGAGCCACTTGCCCGCCTCCTTCGCTGTGGCTATTACCGATTCGAGTGACTTTAAAAATGCACTTCAAGATCATATTGTGACCTGATAATTGTATTTGTGTTTACAGTATTTGATGTCCCTACTTCCTTCTGTAATGCCCTGCAGGTATTTAAAGTAAGCAAATTATTGAATAAATAAATTATACTTAGTAAAGACGAGGACAAATAGATTACTCCATCTCCCGCTAAAGGGAACTATGTGTGGATGCGAAGCACCGGAGAGATGGTTAGCTTGAGCGGGAGATGGTTTCGCGGTAGCGGCCCGAGCGCTCATCGCAGCGCTGCACAGGAGAGAGAATGAGGCGCTCGCACTCCGTCATTTTCATACCACGGAACTAGCGTGGCGCCCCCAGCGGAGTATGCAGCTGTCGCACCACCTGTCTAGCGCGCCGCTCCGGATTCCTAGAGGAGAGAAAGGGGTCGAGCTTAGGAGAGGAGAGAGAGGGGAGGGGACGCGCATGCGCTGTAGGGGTGTGGCATGTGGGCTCCGCTCCGTAGAGTATTCCTAGAAGAGAGAAAGGGGGAGCATAAGAGAGGAGAGAGAGGGGAGGGGACGCGCATGCGCTGTGGGGTGTGGGACGTGGGCGCCGCTCCGTACAGGATTCCTAGAGGAGAGAGAGGGGGAGGGGATGCGCATGCGCTGTGGGGGTGTGGGATGCGGGACAACAGACTGAGCCACTGGCAAGAAATGCTTCACATTTGAAAAGGAAACACACGAGCATCTCCTTTTTTGTCCTCGTCTTTACTAAGCGCTCCATTACTGCCATTCAAGGTGAACCAACAAGCCCATCTCGCCATACTTTCTTACTATGCAGCGAGCGCCTTCAGACTGAGCACAAACACTTCTTTTATTAAACAATCAACAGAGGTGTGCACTCTGGTCTCGGAATGTGCCTCGCACAGTTTATTGATAACGCATGCTGATGCTTGTCCCTCTACATGTGGTTTCCAAGTAGCAGAAGCGCTTTACACGATGAGATTTTTGCTTCCTTTACACCATTAAGCAGGTTTCGTCAGTGTTGAAACTGCCCTTTGCTTTCCTCAGGTGTTGCATTTGAACAAGGCCGTGTGCTCAACACACCGGAGACGGTGCCGTTCCGCCTGACTAGAGATGTTGTGGATGGTATGGGCATCTGTGGTGTGGAAGGAACATTCCGTAGGTACGTCCTGCTTTCACATGTTCGTTCTCAATACCTGATTGGCCAAGTTGTGCTTGTTTAATGAAGCTTAAGAACCATGATGCGTGGCATTGCATTAAAAGCAGCCATTGTCAATATCGATGATACGAATCTCACGGGGTGGGCAGGCAGGCAGTGAACTTTATTTTAGGTCCTGAGGAGCGACTCCGAGAACCCCTTACGGGGGAGGAGCCACCGCGGGCCGCTCCCACGTTGGGACGGGCAGGTCTTGCCTGACCCTCACGGGGTCACGAAAAAAATTCGTATTAGCCGAAATCGTATCATCGAAACTCAATCAAAACTAGCTAAATTAAAGAGTCGAGAGGTGAACACACTCAGGCACACGTACGTAAAAAGTATTTGCAGTATAGACCACTTATAACGTAGCCGTTTATAGTGCAGAACTGGCTACAACGCGGCCTTTTCCGACTCCCGTTTACCCTCCCATAGAACTTCATGTATACGCATACCGCTTACAGTGCAGCCGCGTGAGACGAAATTGCGGCTTCCTTGGGAAAATCTCACCGACAAGGGCGGTAGCGAGCACAAGGTGTGCCCACCGACGGGAGAGGAGATCAACGAGGGCAATGCGGAGGAGGAGCATGAGATGTGGAGCATGAGTCCAAGGGCGATAAAGTTGTCACCGCGCACCGTATGTGCAAGTGAAAGCGCGCGGGGGACGCGCGCCTTCATGGACAGTGAATGCACAGCAGAGAGCAAACGCGACTTCCGTTGCACGAAAGGCCATGAGGCTATGGGAGGGAGGGAGGGAGGGGGGGGGGGGCGACGCTGTGCTGCGGCGCCAAATGCATATCTTGCAACCGAGCGCAAGGGTAACTGGGGACCCAAACTCCCCACGCGAAAGGAGGAAAGCGGGAAGGTAGCGCAGGAGGGAAGGAGTGGGGGACGGCTCCTACTCTGCCAACAAATGCATTCTTGTACTTTGTGCCTGTGCTGGCTGTCGGTGTTGTCGCGCGCACCGTATCTTGAAAGCGATCTCCACACGGCTCTGACCTTTGTATGCACTGTGCTTACGCCGCTCAGTTTCCGTTGAAGCGATAGACCGCACTAACCTTCGCTTGCTGCGGCGGCCGCACGTGGGGAAGCGCGGCCGCTGCAGCGAGCGAAGAGAGAAAAAGAAAAGCACAAAAGCAACAAAAGCACCACCGCTTCAAACTCTTTGCGCCCAGTCGCGGCTTTCGCGCTGTCCGGCGCCGCGTCCGCGCCTCCGCACCAAAAGAGAAAGGGAAAATGCACGTGACTACGCGCTGTTCTTTTTCGCGGGCGTCGGTGGGGCGGCGTTTATTCGTATCAACCGACGCGGGTCAAAAATCGATTCGTAACAACCGTTCTCTAGCACATTGCAAAGTAATGGCACTCGGCCGGGACCTCAGAAAAATTCGTATCATCCGGAATTTCGTATTAGCCGTGATCTTATCGAGATTCCACTGTATACTGTTACAGGGAGAAGGGCCAGTACATTCATAGCAGTGTGCACTGTTGTTTTTGCACATCTTGTGAGCAACTTGTACTATCACCTTTTACTTTTTATACTCTGTTTTCGCGTCAACTCGTTGGTGGTTGTCTCGTGTTTACAAAATTCTGTTCACTCCTCTTGTAAACCTGTACATTTTTTTGTGATGTTGATTTCTTTTCTAGAGCTTCGGACTTGTTAAATTGTCATTTTTATGTGCTATATGCGATCTTTGCCTCTTGGTTATTTTAGTTTTGAGAGCTTTTTTTTTTGTGTCGAAGGTATCCGTAAGTTAAAAGATGGGAACCAGGCTAAGGGCATGCGGCCTTGATGACATTCCTGCTGCTATTATAAGGAATTGTGCGGACGCGTTATGCTCTCATTTCACTCAGTTGTTCCAGAAGTCCCTCAATGAAATTGACATGCCTTATGATTGTAAGTTAGCGCAAATCGTGCCCATACATAAGAGTATGTATGTATGAATGGAGTGAAACTCCATTCAGAACTACAGACCCGTTTCCCTAACTATAGTATAACCTGCAAAGTTATGGAGCATGTAATATATAGTTGCGTTATGGTCCATTTAACCAAACATAATCTCCTAAGCCCCAGCCAACATGGTTTCAGATGTGGTTTACCTTGCAATACACAGTTGGTAGAGTTGGTAGAGTTTATTCACGATTTAGCCTCAGCAATTGATAAGGAACTAGTTGTGGACTGCACTTTCTTAAATTTCTGTAAAGCATTTGATGTAGTCGAACACAGTCTCCTGCTTTCCAAATTAAAAGCTTATCACTTGGATGGTAAGATAATAGAGTGGGCATTGCCAAATATTTGTTATTGCGGAAACAGGCTGTTGTTCTGAAGGGTATATCTTCACAATATGCACCAGTTGAGTCGGAAGTTCCCCAAAGCGCAGTGTTGGGACCACTATTGTTTTTGTTGTATATTAATGATATTTCAATTGGTATACGGTCTTCATTCGAGGTGTTTGCCAATGAGTGTTGGCATATAGAGTGGTACATATGTGTTGTATATAGAGTGGTACATATCAAGAGTAGCGGTAAATTGACAGTCATGACTTGGTAATGCCTGCCGTATGTGCTCGATCCCACTAATTTCTTATTCTCGAGTGAATTTTCTTGTCTTGATCAGGATCACCTGTGAGTAATTGGCCTAAACAAACATACTCTTGCTCTAGATGGTGATCGTCAGTCGTCAAATAGTTTAATAATTGGCCATACTGTGCCAGAGGTGCAATAAGTGGAGATTCTCAGCATGCTTTATTGTTGGCACAGAAATGCCCCATGATGGCACCATGCCAATCTTCTATAGCTTCTATGGCTGTTTCCCTCCAGAAAATGGCAGGCTTTTTCTATCTTTATGGCAGGCACATGATGGATACAGTAAAACCCCGGTGATACGATCCCGGCTGGTCCGAATTTCGGTGTGATACAAATTCGTAACATTCCCCGGCCGAGATACATTGCTCACAATACGAAAAAAATCAGCTGTTCCGAACGCGTTGCCGCGCCGCTGCGGATCATACGAATGCGTGATCAACAGCGGCGGCAGGCGAGCCAGCGGAGCGACCGGCACAGACACGTGGCTCTGCAAAAACGCTGGTAAATGGAACGCGAAAGCATTTGCGACGGTTAATTCGAACATAAAATGCTCTCAGCAGCGTGCCAAATCATGCGGCGGCGCCTCCGACCGGCATTGCTCCGGCACTGCCATAGAGTAAAAGCTTATTAGAAGAGACCCCTCAATGCCGTGCGCGAACAAAAAAAATTTAAAAAAGAAAGAAAAAAAACGCGGCGGAAATTTTACCCTCTCTCAAATGGCAAGGTCTCAAATGGCATTGTGCCGGAACACGCGTGTACGTGCCGACGTCTCAGCCACGCGGAGAAAATGGCAGTGAATCCTTCTCCTTTATGCTTCCTCTATTTTTTAGTTACGTGTTGACCTTGCACACTGTGGCTACGGCGCAGAGGGAAGCAGCGGCGCTGTCCCAGGCCGGCCAACGAAACTGCCCACGCCGGCAAACGCCCGTTTCCCGATAACGGCAGAAAACGAAACTTCGGGGAGCTGGCGCCAGGTTGGCTGGAGCGGCGGCGCCGGCACGGCAGCGGGCGCACACGGTGACAGTCGAAGGTGAGGGAGTTGACAAGGAGGGCGAGGGGAGCCACCGAAGCAGCAGAGTTGCCGAGGCCAAATCCACTTCCCTGCCGCCCTCCCCCCTCACCTTACACGATCTCCACGTGCACCCGTCGCCGTGCCAGCGCCGCCCACACCCTGAAGTTTTGTGTTCTGCCGTTATCGGGAAGCCAGCGTTGGCGGGCGTGGGCAGTTCATGGCCCTCGCTCCTTATGCTCTTGTGTGCCGCAATATTTCACGACTCGCACCGTTCGTGCATCGTGCTATGGTGCACGAATAATTCAAAAATACGTCCTTTTTCGAACAAATTTTCGGGCCCCTTCGCGTTCGAAATATTGAGATTCGACTGTACGTGGAAGTCAATGAGGTTTAGGTCGGGACCGCGAAAACGCGACGTAGCAGCCGGGAAAACGCAGCAGCGAGGAAGGTATCAATGGGGTTCCACTATTAGGAATCTCTTCTGGTAAAAAAATTACATTTTTTCTTGATTTTGCGTATGTTTTGATGATACGAATTTTGGGTGATACGAATATTTCATGTGACCCCGCGAGATTCGTATCACCAAGATTTTACTGTATTTTGGTGGATGTTTTCAGCCTTTGAATGAACAAAAGCACAGACGGTACACTGCATGATTCGATGTCACCGCTCTGCATGTAACCTTAATTGTTCCCAGAGTAAAAAAAAAATTATGGGAAGAAGCAAGTGTGAAATGAGGCACCTGGTTATGAAAGCTACAAACATAGCACCTTCTGATGACACATAGAAAGTTGATATATCTTCACACACATTATACAATACACCTTGTAGTAATCAGTGTAGATTTGAAGGTGTCTGCTGGTAATTTTCTTTTTTTTTTGTGGTCTTGTTTTACTACCCCACAATGTGTCCCATGACTCTTTAGGGGTGGTATGGCAGCAAAAACTGGAAATGCATGTGGAAGGTAATGCTGTGCATCGTCTCGTGTATGTCCACGTCATGCCTGCAGAACAAGAAATTAGAAAACCCCTTTACACCTGCTATGTGGCACAACATAACATTTCAACTTTGCAATCTGTAAGGCTGCTTTCTTGGGCCCAGGTCCATCACCAAAGCTGTACCAGCATAGCTGAACACCAAACGTCTATTGCCGACACATATATCTGCACAACATGTACCTGCGCGTATATGTAGCTGACTGTTTCCCAACTGTGCTAGGGTGAGACAAGGACAGAGTGAGGCAGACACATGCACTTTAGCAAATGACGTTATTGAAAGTTGACGTCATCGTACAGCCATGGGATGCTGCTGAGCTGTACGAGCATCTATAAATGTGGACATGCAGAAATAAGGGCATGCCTCACTCTGTTCTTTTCTGTGAAGCACACCTCATGCACAATATGAATTAGCAACTCACCAAAGAAGCAGCACTCTTAATGTTTCCCAATGTCTTGCCAATTGTCGGCCAGTTCAGCTATATGCACAGTCATGTTCCCTGGCACATGTGAGCGTGGAATGTGAGCTTGTGCCATCATGGCCCCAGATGCTGCGAGCGCACCATGGAGGTGATGCGTGCCTCCCGAGAGCTGCTGGTGACGGTGGTGGAGGTCCTGCTGCACGACCCGCTCTCCTCGTGGACCTTGAGCCCCGAACGTGTGGCAGCATTGCAGGCTGACGGCGACGCCCTCCCCCCTCAGCGCCCATCCCCAGAGTTGCCCTACATGCAAGGTGAGGAAAGGCATGTGCGATGCTATGACAATGCATAGAAGCCCCTTTAAAAGAAGACTGCAGACTTCTTTTACGTTTACGACTACAACAGCAGCGGCAGCATTCTTGTACAGCAAAGTCCCATCTTCTTGCTTTCTCTGCCTGCTCGCCTGAGTTTGGCTTGGCTGCTGGTCGGTGTCTGTGAGTGTATGTATACATGTGCGCCGAATGCAAATACCAGCTGGAGCTTCTCTCCCCGTGTTCTAACAATACGTGGAGGGAAGCACTGCACATTGCTACTGCATGGCAGTGCCCAGGCCTCGATGGTGGGCGAGACAACAGAAAGCCATTGTTGGCATCACTTTCCACCAACCGCCTGATTCTTGGCACATCCTTTATAGCGCCATGTGTGAGGCAGGTCGCCTATACCTGTTTTGTGTCACTGTTATCATGAACATGACGAAAAATTCATTTACAGTGGAACTTCGTTGATACGATCTTCGCGGAAACCAGAAAATAAAACGTATCATCCAAGTATCGTATCATCCAAAGCAAGCCCCAAAACATCACAAAACAGGCTTACTTGGTGACAAACTCACTAGCTAAGATCCTGTGTCATCGAGTAATATTGCTCCACATAACACACGTGTTATGTGGAGCAGCATCACGACACCACACGAATTGCAGCCAACACACTTTTATTGAGCAACTTTAGAACAGCTCGTCAGTTTTCGCTGAACTTTCTTTTTTCAAAGTCTGTAAGTAAGTTCTTTTGAAAGCTAACAAGTTCCATGACGTAGCTACAGAGGTAACAGTACCACGAGGCCAGTAATTTCAAATCAAGAACACTGTAGAGCAGCGTGACACAACGAGCGATATGACTGGTGGACGAGGGCAGGCGTTTCATTCAGCCACGTGACCGCATGAAGATCTCGCCTGAAAAGCCAATCAAAACAAGCGTGAGCGAAAGCTGACACAAGCTGACGCAAGCAGACAATACTACGAGCAACGTTAATAGAACCAACTCAGTTTCACAGCTCCACTGAAAACATGGGCTCCGTGGCAGTCGTGAGAACTAACGGCGCTGCGATCGAGTCGCGCTACCGGCAGCGCTTCCAGTTGCATGCCTTTGCTACAGCTGCGTCCCATGTGGTTGTTATGGTGCTGCGCATTTGTTGCATCCTGCAGAAATTCGTTCGGAGGTTTGAGTGCTTGAGCTGGTCTGCGGAGGTGTGAAGCCTGGCTTGTGTCGAGCATGTGATATGCTGACGTGTTTTGCGCCGGGTTGCACAAGTGGCTACAAGTTGTCAGCTAAGCACTACTTTTAATGCGTAAACATTCTTTGGCGAGTACCACAGGTCCATCAAGCAAAATGTGTAATTTGCGAACTTAAAATGTTTATTCATTATAATATAAATGTAGATGATTGGTATCTTTATAAGAGATAAGGAACAATAAAAACATTGATCAGAGGCAATACCCATAGGGATACATAGGGCTCCATAGAAAATGCATGGGGAAGCTTATAGTAGAGGTGAGCCGAATGAAATTTGGGGGTTTGGGGGTTGGCCAACTCCAAATTTGGATGGGGGCCAACTTGGGTGTGGGCCACCGCGCAATACGACTGTAACTTTCTCCAAGGAAGTGCATAGCTTATACAGGGTGTCCTAACTATCATGCACCAAGACTTAAAAATATGCAAGTACCACGAAGCTGGACAGAGCCAAGGTAATGTTGTTTGCCATCGCATGGAGATACCCAGATGGATGGATGGAAAAACTTTATTAAGCTAGTGAGTTTGGACCCTTCAAGGGCCCAGGGCCTCCGCACAGCCCTCACATTACGCGCGTGTGTCATGGCACTGGCACCCCGGTTCACGCAGCGAAGTTGGGTGTCCGGGTCCTGCGACGCAAGGAGGGCCTCCCATTCCTCCCATGTTCCGATGGCGGGCTGTTCCCGTGGGGGAGGATCGGCAGGGCAGCCGAAGAGGATGTGGTCTAAGGTGGCATGCGACTCTCCACAGAGTGTGCACTCTGGTGAAACGTGGCGGAAGTGGAATAGGAGCTGAGGGGTGGGAAGAGTTCGGGTCTAGAGTCGCCTCCAGAGGTTTTCTTGGGAGTGGGATAGTCGGGGGGTGGGGAAATGGGTAGCATCGAGGCAAGGCGTGCTTGTTTGGTAATATCGGAGAACGTGTGTGCCCGCTCCCTCGAGAAAGCCCGGCTGAGGTCGCCATTTGCCCGGCTAACAAGTCCTCGGGCTATGTTATCGGCGGCCTCATTTCCGAGATTGCCAGAGTGAGCTGGCACCCACACAAGCTCTATACGTCTATCAGAATTTTGGACGCACATTCTCGATATTTGCCACGCTGGGGGATGGACACGTCCGCGGGCAAAATTAAGAATGGCTGTTGTAGAGTCGCTAACTATGTAAGCCACATTGGTTTGAGCGATTGCTAAGGCAATAGCAGCTTCCTCTGCTTCTTCTGGGGTACAGGGGGAGTCTATGAACTGGGTGAGTGGGGGGGTTGCTGGATGATAAGCCACAGCTACAGAACGGTCTGGACCACAAGCGGCGTCCACCCAGCGCACATCCTCTAAAGTGCCATATGCGTTATGGAAAGCTTTGGCTCATGCGATGCGGTGGGATTGATGGTGCTCCGGGTGGACGTTCTTAGGGAGGGGTTTGATGATAAGCGCGACACGCATGGTGCAAGGGAGAGATATTAAATCTACATGTGCGGGTATGCGAATTCCGAGAGAGTCCAGTATATGCTGTCCTATTTCTGTGCCAGCCAGGCGAAAGTATTGTGCTTGTCGATGTGCCTCTATAAGTTCTTGTATAGTATTGTGCATTCCTAATTTTAAGAGCCTGTCCATGCTAGTGTTCTTTGGTAGGGTGAGCGCTGCTTTGGTAGCCATGCGGATTAAAGCGTTGATTTTATTTTTGTCCGCACTGGAGAGGTTCAGGTTAGGATATGCATAGAGAATGTGACTGAGCACAAAGGCATGCAGCACCTTGAGATTGTCTGCTTCGTCTAATCCGGCTCACGAGTTTGAAATCCTTCTAAGAAAATGGATGACGGAGTAAGTGGACTGTTTTAGTGATTTCAGGGTAAGATTGTTTTTTCCCGTGTCCTGTAAGTACAGGCCAAGAAGGCGGAGTGTGGGTGTTTGGGGTATGGGAGTTTCAGGCAGATAAATCATGATGGGGGCGACAGGGACATGCCGCGGCCGGATTATGAGGAGTGCTGACTTTGTGGGGGAGCATTCAAGGCCAGTGTTTGCCGCGTGGGTAGCTATAGCTGTGGCTGCTTATTGAAGTGTCGATTCTATGTCGCCATCCGAGCCGTATGTGGTCCAAACCGTGATATCATCCGCGTAAAGTGTGTGTCCCAAGTGTGGGATGCGGCTGAGAGCTTTGGCCAGGGCAATGAGGGTAATATTGAACAGAAATGGGGATAACACCACCCCTTGCAGGGTGCCAATGTTACCAAGGGTGAATGAGGGCGTCTGTATATCATCTATATTCAGGGAGGCAGTGCGGGGCCCTTTTAGGAAGGCCCAAATATACTCATAGGTCTTAGGTCCTAACTGCAGCTCTTGGATGCTCTGCAGGATGGCACTGTGCTTAACCTTGTCAAATGCTTTACTGAGGTCTATGACCAGGATTGCTCTGGTGTGGTGTAACATATCATTGAGGATGGCATGTGAAATCTGTAGCAGGGCGTCCTGTGCCGAGAGATGAGGGCGAAATCCTACCATGCTATGGGGATATAGTCCATGGGATTCCATCTGTTGCGCAAGACGGCTGAGGATGACATGCACAAAGAGTTTGCCCAGGCACGAAGTCAGAGAGATGGGATGGAGATTTCGGGCATTGATGAACTTATTGGGTTTGGGGATGAAAATTATTTTTCCACGCTTCCATTCAGCATGTAGCTCCCCCATTTCCCAGCACTCATTGAAGTACTCTGTGAGAAGGCAAACAGAATGGTCATCTAGGTTTCTGAGCATGACATTAGTGATTTGGTCATCTCTAGGAGTTGAGTTTCGGAGCTTAATGACGGCTGTTCTGACTTCAACCTCCATCATAGGAGCATCGAGGGAGGGTTGATCAGGGCCTGTGTAGTCGGGATATGATACTGCTTGGCCCACAGTGGTATAAGTTGATTGAAGTTCGCTTAAGAGTGCTTGCTGATTACATCAATTTTTATGGGTAAGCCTTTTCAGTGTAAGTCGGGTTTGCTTTTTAGTTTGAGTGGGGTCGATCATATGTCGAAGAAGATTCCAGGCCCTGGCGTTGGAAAGATTACCTCGTAGTCCGTCACATATTTGGTGCCAATTAGATTTACTAAGGGGGGCACTGGGCTCTTCTATTTGTTTTTCAAGTTGTGCCAGTTTGAGTTTTGATTCTGTTTCTGGGTTTTCCAACGCGTGAGAATACTGTTTTGTGCTTGCAGTAGGTGCGCTAACCTACTATCTGCAATCGGAGTTTCATGGGTGGCGTCGAACGTTTGCGTAACAGCTTGAACGTCCTGCTTGAGTTCTGTCATCCATGTGTGGAGGTTAAAAGGGGATGTTTTGCCCTCTCTGTGCTTACAAAGATTATCCCGGCTAGTCATGCGGGCAGGGTTGCTTTTTAGCTTTTTTGGCAAAGTCAAGCGTTAGGATATAATGATCACTGCCCAGAGCCTCATTGGAGTTCCGCCAGACTGGTGTGGGAAGATTGCGGCCAAAGTTCAGATCTGGGCTAGTGTTGGGGGTGACACACTGTTGCCGATTCTCGTAGGTCTGCTGAAATCATTATATATAGAAAGGCCCTGCATCTGAAGGGTGTTCTGCTCCTCTCTTGTTGGTGTGCATGTGCGCAGTTGAAGTCCCTTAAGATAATGAGAGGGTCCTTCTTTGCAACGGTGGTGGTGGCTTTAATGAGAGTGATTAATTCTGAGACCGGTTGCCTCAGAAGGAGGTAACAGTTAAGGATGAAGAGGGGATGGGATTTGTGAGTGGACGGGATTAATTCTAGAAATGTGTGGGCTACCGGAGAATTCAGTACATGGCAAGTGTAGGTACAAAGTTTTGAACATAAGTGGTGACACTGGGGTTTGTAGTGATGTCAGAGGGTACCAGAGCATATCCTGGCAACGATACATTTGTGCCAGCATCCTGGAGTGCTACTGTATCAGAGGGTGTGGAGGAAGCAGAGAGTAGCTGCTGCAGGGGGTCTCGTTTGCGGCGAAACCCCTTGCAGTTCCATTGTAGAATGGGTAATGGGAGATTATTTCCCGTCAGCAAGGCCATGCTGGAGGGTGGGGAGGGCAAAGCATGGGAGGTGCTATGGGGTTGCCGGCTGGAGTATGTGAAAACATCCTAGCAATTATTTGTGGCATTTTTTGAAGAATTATGGTGGTTATCCTGACTAATAATCATTTGTGTAAGCTTAGTGATGGTGGCTGCAATATAATTTTGAGTTTGAGCCAGAATATTGGCTTCTAACTGTTGGGCAAAGTCTTTTAATTAGGAATCTGTCTGGAGTGTCGTCTTGCCGGCGTTTCTTTTGGGGATGGGGTGTGGCGAGTTGGGGTGTTGGTAATGGAGGGGCTGGGAGGGATAGAGTTAACGGCTGCCCTGAGATGCCTTACCTCTTCCCACAGGTGTATTCCTCCCGCAGTGAGGTTGGGGGTGTACTAATGGCTTTATTTAGTCCATGCTCGTTGACGATCTTGATGAGGCACTAGGGGTGGGGTTTCGTCTGGGGTTTCGTCACTGTCTGTTTTCGAGGCTGGGGTGTCCTAGCTTTGCATGAGCCTGTACCGGTAAGGTGGTTCCCACCACAAAGAATGCATTGTGGCTTGCAAGGGTCCTCTTGCGTATCGTGCTTCTCGCCACACCATAGGCAGAGTCCAGTTTTTGGAAGAGGGCATACATCGTACCTGTGACCAGGTTTCCGACAGTTTGTAGAGGCATCAGGGCTGCCCTTGTTCTCGGTGCAGCGGTGTACCACACACATATATTTAATGGTCTGTTGTACAGGACCAGATGCAAAGGTTATTAGAATGGATGCAGTTTTCCCCATGCGTCGGGCCGCTATGATGTTGGCCTCCGAGTTGCAATGCTGCAAGTCATTTAAGATTTGTTCTGGTGTTTCATTCCAGTATGCTCGGGAAATCACACCTTTGACTGCCGCTGGAGGGGCCGCGATGTACGTGGCTACCGGGTATTTGTTCCCATCTATAGTGATTTCCTGTATTTTCACCAAAGCGAGAGCTGTTGCCTCCACTACCATTGCCACCGTGAATGTAATGTTTGTGGGATGAACTCTGATGTACACTTCACCCAGCACTGAGCAGCTGGGTGTAGTACGCAATGCCTGCAGGAGACTTGGAGCTGGAAGCTTCTCCAGGGAGAGCCCCCCTCGCGGGCGAAAAACAACTCTTATCATTCCCGCTGGCAATGCGGCGAGTTGTTTACTTCTTTGTACGACCGCGCGCGTCGTGCGTAGCAGCTGTGGCGTCTCTTTGAACGCGGCTGGAAGGGTGACAGACGCAGCGTCGGTCGGTGCACTGGCGTTGCTGGCGTTTGGCTTAGCTTGAACCGAGGCCGTTGAGATCGGTTTTGGGGGTGAATTCGAACCCGGGGCCCAATTTCGATAAGCACAGTTTGCCACTCACCAGGGTGATAGTCCTGCGGGGGAATGATCTCTCCTTCCACTAGCTCCCTCATGGTTGTTGGGGAGTGAGGAATGCGCCGCGCCGGCGAGGCTCACTTCGATGAGGCGAGGCTTAGTGCAGTGACGTGGCTGCCAGAGGATTCACTGAATAGTTCTCAGATATCACAGGGCGCATCCAAAAGATGGTAGTGGTTAGGGTCCGTGTACCTTCCTGGATCCGTTGAGCGCCTTGGTGGGTCCTAGGAAGGATTTAGCTGGGCACAGGAACCAGAAATTGGCGGAGCCGATACGAACCGCGTCCGCACACTCTAGTCCCCTAGCGGCCTCATACCCAGATTATTTTGTGCATTCTGCCTAAATACATAATTAGTCTTAATTAATTAATCAACTTCTCGAATATTGTCGGAAAAAAGACGACGACGTAGTGTCTCTTGGCGGAGTGTTGTTTTTATACCTCTGGATATTTTTGTGAAATCTCCAGTGTATCGATCAGGCGTTGCGCCTTGTTCGGTGGCGATGGACGTGGACCGCCCAGGGCGTCTGCTGGATCCGGCGGCGTCAGCGACGGCTGCCTCCAGGAAGCGGA
Organism: Dermacentor silvarum; assembly: GCF_013339745.2. Taxonomy (NCBI): domain Eukaryota; kingdom Metazoa; phylum Arthropoda; class Arachnida; order Ixodida; family Ixodidae; genus Dermacentor; species Dermacentor silvarum. The sequence continues at coordinate 179,657,550 of NC_051161.1, read as the reverse complement.
TCGGGCTCCAGACTGACAGCGACAGCGAAGGCACCCATATGTACTCGCTCAGCAGCGAGGACCCTTCTGACGACGAAGGCTTCGAACTTTTGCAGATCCGCAAGGCGAAGAGAAGCTAGGAACACCAGGTCCTCTTTGTCCTCCAGTACTGTTCAGCCCATGCGGAACTCCGACGCCAACACCATTCTGTTTATGCCTGTGATACCCAACGGTAACATGAAGCGGCTTATCAGGCAATCTGTCTCGATGCTGCTGGAGACCGTGGTGCCAAATGAAATCACGGACATTAGAGTGAACACCTGCAAAAATGTACTGGTGGTTGATGTTCTGCATGTGGGTGCTCTTAGCGCCCTACGCAAGGTAACAGATCTTGATGGCATGCAGGTGCGCAGCGCTCTCACGTACCACTGGGCTCTGATGTCATCACTGGTGTAATATATCATGTAATATATCATGTGGTGTAATATATCCTCAGCAATGACTTGCCGATTCTGGTTAAAGCAGCAAGTGATTGTGACATCATTGTTGATGTCTACCACCTGGACAACTCACGTTGCGTGAAGATTGTTTTCAAGGGCAACTGCCTCCCGTCTCATGTTAAGGTAGGCCACTTTCGGCATCCTGTCCGGCCTTTTATTCCGAAGCCTCTACAGTGCCGTAAATGCATGAAGATCAGACACGTGAGCAGCGTCTGTGAGAGCGAGACAGTGTGCCCCCGCTGCGCTGAACCACACGCAGCGGATAAATGTGCCGCCACTGTCATGAAATGTCCAAACTGCCACGGATCTCATGAGGCCTCATCGAAAGACTGCCCTAAGATTAAGAAGGAAATTGCTATCTTAAAAGAGATGGCAAGAGATCATTCCTCTCATCGAGAAGCCGCCGCTAAAATCAGGAAGCGACGCTCCCATCGCCGAAGGTTCTTCATGAAAAGCTTCTGCATCGGTGATGCGTGTGCCATGTCCACAGTCAGCTCCTCTACTGCCACCCAGGCCATTGACATCAGAAAGGCCTACAAAGGACAAGGGCACTGTGAAGAATACGGACACCGAAGCCTGGCCTGCGTTGCCAAAATGGCAACCACCAGCAGAATCGCTGGACGCCGATGGAAGTCGACCATCCTGGGCATCTCCTGCCGGCAAATTGACTGAACAGGATCGGCAAGTGGTTATAATGGTGCGATCACTAATGAATACGATTCGCATGCTACTGAAAAAGCTGCAGACACCAACAGCTCAAAGCGCATTGCAAATACTCGATGCACTGAATCCAGTACTTGCAAGCCTCCTATAAGCATCATGGCTCACCCAGTACTTTCTTTTCGCACTGAAGTTAGAAGTGCAACGATTTTTCAATGGAATGCCAGAGGCTTGAAGTCCCGCATATCGGATTTGCACCAATTTGTCTTGAAGAATCGGTTCCCTATACTTGTTATTTGTGAACCGAACGTATCAAAGCCCTACAGACTATCTGGTTACGAAGCGTTTGCTTCTTCCACATGCGAGGAACGGAGCAACGTTCTCATTTGCATCCGCATGGACTTGGAACTATGTTTCGCATGCTGTTCAGCCTCATGACTACAACCAATACGTATGCCTCCGCGTCAAAAAGAATAAAATGGCCTTTACTCTTATTGGTTGTTACATCACCCCATCAAGGCGGTTTGACCCTGAAAGGCTGAAATACATATTAAAGGAAACTGATGGCCCCTGGGTCATCACTGGGGACTTCAATGCGCACCACTTGCTTTGGGGAAGCACCAAGATAAACTCCACGGGAAGGAATGTTGCGTTGCTTGCCTCTGATTATGACCTCTGCGTCATGAACGATGGTAGCCTGACGTATCTGCGGTGTCCTACGTATAACAGCTGCCTGGACTTGACTTTGGTGTCACGGAACTTCACATCACATGTTAAATGGTTTTGCGACATCGAGACTCATGGGAGTGATCACATTCCCACCTACCTAACGATTAATGGACTCACTCGGTCTTTCTCTCGTGGTATCTTGAAGAGGACTGACTGGACTATGTTTACGTCGCTTATGGAAGAAGCATGTGGGGGAGATTTCGCCGGCGACATCGTCGACACCATCGCAGAAGCACTTAAGGTTTCCAAGTGTTCATCATCATTGTCATCAAGCCGAATGGATTTCGACATTGAACTTGAAAGACTTTGTGCGATTCGACGGCGTGCAGAACAACAATACAGACGCACTAAATCAATTTATGATCTGAGAGACGCACGTCACATTCAGAAGAAAATTCGGCGTCGCATAGACAAACTAGACAGAGAGCGATGGAAGACATTCTGCAAGTCACTGGACCCTCGCAAGCCGCTTTCACATATCTGGAAGACAGTACATGGTCTTCGTTCATCCCCACAACAACGACGCCCATTTGCAGCTTTGGCCCTCCATCTTGGCCAAACAGAGCTTGGTGTGGCGGAGGAATTCTGTGCGAGAGTCACTGGCGAGCCTGTCAACATCAACGTTGATGTAGGTGACCTCCCAGTGGCTAAGGTACCGGAAATGGATGTGTCATTTACCATGGAAGAACTCGAAGCTGCCCTGGCAGTCTCTAAACGATCATCCTCTCCAGGCCCTGACGGTGTCACCTATTCTGCCCTGGGACACCTTGGACAAGAGGCAAGAAGAGCACTTCTGAACAGCTTTAACAACTCATGGCTAGAGGTACAGTTCCCCGGCAATGAAAGTTAAGTCGGCTGGTACCATTACTAAAGCCGGGAAAATCTCCGTTGGGCTTGGTGGCATATCGCCCTATTGCTCTTGCCAGCTGCATCGGCAAGGTTATGGAAAGGATGGTCCTTGCACATCTAGGATGGTATCTCGAGCGTTACAATATCTACCCCGCTTCCATGGCAGGCTTTCGTAGGGGTCGTTCTTCAATGGACAGCGTCATTGACCTCACGACATTTGTGCAGCAGGAGAAAAGCCGTAAGCGCATATCAGTTGCGCTCTTTCTTGACTTGAAAGGCGCGTATGACAACGTTGCACATGATGCCATCGTCACCTCCCTGGAGACTATTGGAATCGGCGGCCGCATGCTTCGTTGGTTATCCGACTACATAACTCGCCGGTCGTTTTTTGTGCAAACAGAAGACTCCATATTCCGTAGTGTTGAGACGCAACCAAGGACGGAAAAAAATTCAGGACAGGAAAGAGCGTCACTTGCAACTATGATTGATTCGTTACCCAAATGCTACCCATTGCTACCCAAATGCTACCAATGCTACCCATCGTTACCCAAATGATTGGGTAACGATGCAAACTTTGAGTTACGTGCGCAAATGTACGTGCACACAAGGCCATCTTCTCCTATAAATTTGACTCTTGTCTGCTTTCAATAAATTAGTTGCAAGTGACGCTCTTTCCTGTCCTGAATTTTTTCCGTCCTTGGTTGCGTCTACAGACTCCATGCTTTAGTCGTACAGAGCTCTATTTCTAGGATACCTACGCTACAGCCTTCCAGTGTTGTCCAATATATGCAATTCAAATGTTCGCTCGTTAGAAAACTTACAGGGCCAACATTGCGCACTTGCTTAGGATTTCCTCGCGGTGCGTCAACACCTGCAACAATCGTCCTCACCAAAGATCATCCGATCCAAACATACGTTGCACTCGATTGTCTCGGAGCGCATATCCATCATTTTTCCCACGTCCCCGATCATCACTTGGCGTTTTTGCTTTCGCAGAGACCTCGTTCCACGTTTTCTGAAGTTATTGTCACCAATCCAGATTGCCTTCCATCAGGATACAGCCCAGCAGCAAGGCCTTCATTCCCCTTGTGGTGCCTGCAACAGCCTCAGGTGCGTCTAAGTATTCTGGACGTAAAGAAGAAGGCCAATCACCCAAGAATAGCTCTGCAACAGATGACGCTGCTATTAATTAATGGGACCTACTGGGACCGAATACACATCTATACTGGTGGTTCCGTCTCATCTACCAGTTCTTCAGGTGCTGTTGTCAGTCCGGCTACGAAAAACACACTCAAGTTCAAACTGTCACACGTCACAACATCAACGGTGGCAGAGCTTGCTGCCCTGCATGCTGCTGTACAATACCTCCTGCAAGGGACACCTCAGAAATAGGTCATATTTTGTGATTCTAAGGCAGCACTTCAGAGTCTGCATTTTGCCATTTATCACAGGACTCATGAGCAGCTGGTATATTAAGAGATAAGAGAAGACCACCATGAAGCTATCGCTAAAGGGCATGAAATTATATTTCACTGGCTCCCGGGACATACCAGCATTGCTGGTAATGACCTTGCTGATGAAGCCGCCTGGCCTGCTCACCTGGAAGGCCGACCAGACCCAATCCCCCTTATCCAGGACCGACACTGCAGGAAAACTTCATATCGTGGCTAAAGCTATGACACATAAATATTGGTCTTCTCTTAACCCGAAGTGCCATCTCCACAAAATTGACCCATCCTTGATGCTTCAAGTGCCATCAAACATTTCCCGCTCTGAGGCGACAGTATTGTGCCGCCTCTGGCTCGGGGTGGCATTTACAAAGGCCTACTCGTTCCGCATTGGAATGGGGGATACGCCAATGTGCGACTCTTGTGGAACCAGAGAAACAATTGAACATGTCTTATGTATTTATTTATTTATTTTATTTATTTATACAATACTGCAGGCCTTGGCGTGGCCCAAGCAGGAGCGACATACAATGATAAAAAGAGATAATACCAATACCAGACGTAAATTAAGAGTGCGCAGAATACCACTCCAATCCATCAGCTGCGAGTACAAAGCACGGAAAAGAACACTTGTTCGTGTAATGAAGAAATTTCCAAAACAAATAAAGAACATGTTTAGAAATGAATCAATACAATTTAAGCGAAGTAAAAGAACAATAACGCAAGGATCAACTTCAGCAATCAATTCACAAGAGAGCAACATGTCAATAATTGAGATTGTCAAGGGAATCAATGCTGGTTAGTAGCGACTGAGGTAAATTGTGCCAATTCGTAATAGTGCGTGGGAAAAAAGAATACTTAAAGACGTTACTTCTGGCATTATAGGGAGTTAAAGAGTCAGCGTGGCGATGCCGTGTTCGGCGTGCAACCATTGGCGTTACATAAGGCTCTGGGGTGAGGGAAAGGAGGTTATTTTTAAGAAGAAAAAGAAATTTTAACCGCTGGATTTTTCTTCTCATTTCCAGTGTTTGGATACCATGTTCTTTAATTAGTGCTGTCGGGGAATCAGTCATGCGGTACTTTGAGAAAATAAATCTGATTGCTTTACGCTGAATTCTTTCTAGTGCATCAATGTTAGTTTTGGTGTAAGGGTCCCATACTATGCATGCATACTCAAGTTTTGGTCTTATTAGTGATGTGTAGGCTAAAAGTTTAGTTTCAACGGGAGCTAGCTTTAATTTATGACGTAGCAGACAAAGTTTACGAAAGGCTGAGTCACATACGTTAGTAATGTGAGTATTCCAGTTTAGGCTATTTGTTATTGTGACGCCAAGATATTCCCTCACCTCGGTTAGCGGTACAGATCCTAGGGCATAAGGAAAAGATAGGCTATTTAATTTTTTAGTTATTTTCATGTACACTGACTTGTTAGCATTTAGTTCCATATTCCAGCGACTGCACCAACAAAGAAGATTTTGAAGGTTATTGTTCAGGGTTATCTGATCACCGCGGCTGGTTACTTCACGAAACAGCACACAATCATCGGCGAATACTTTTATTTGAACAGGTTCAGTGATTACGCTGGTAATATCATTAATATATATTAAAAACAATAAAGGCCCTAGAACGCTACCCTGAGGGACACCTGAGGTAACTGGCAGTTCACGGGAATTGTAAGTGTCAATGCTTACAAACTGTTGTCTGTTCCTTAGGTACGCTGAAACCCAATTAATAATGAAACAAGGAAGGTTAATTAATCAAAGTTTTTCAATCAATTTTGAGTGCGCAACAAGGTGAAATGCTTTCCTGAAGTCTAAAAATATTACATCTACCTGGCCGGATTTGTCTAAAATATTCGCAAAAGAATGGATAACCGATGGTAATTGGGTGACAGTGGAAAAACCCTTTCGAAAACCATGCTGCGAAGGTGAAAGAACGTTGTTATCATTTAAGAAATTAGTAATGAAGTTAGCTATAATGTGTTCTAGCATCTTACAGCACGCTGACGTTAGCGATATTGGGCGATAGTTACTTATCAGTGTTAGGTCACCCTTCTTCGGTACTGGCACTACACGTGCAGTTCGCCAGTCAGTAGGAAGGGTTGCTGTGGATAATGATGCACGAAAAATAATAACAAGAAACAGGGACATCATTTCTGCGTATCGACGCAGAAAAACATTCGGTACGTTGTCGGGACCAGGGGTAGATTTGGTTTTCAAGTGAAGGAGCATGGAAACTACGCCAGGTACAGATACAAGCTCCGGGTTCGCACCGGACGATGAAGAAGAAGGAAGCGCAGGGTCATTTGTATTGGTAAAGGCACTGTGGAAGTATGCGTTGAAATGTTCCGCAATACTTTGCTTTTCGACGATAAGAATGCCACCATCAACTATTTGCTCCACTGGTTTGTTTTTTTTACTGAGGAATGCCCAAAATATTTGTGGCGCTGTGCGAATAAAATTGGGTAAGATATGATTAAAGTACCGCCGTTTCGCATGCCCAATAGACGAGCTCAACGTAGCTTGCGCGTTTTGGATTTTTGTTCTAGGGGCGTTCTTTCGTCTCCAGCGTTTTATTTTTCTTTTTAAGTGAATGACTTCTCGCGTCACCCAAGGATTAACTTTCGCCGTTTTCTTTGTTTTGCTTGGTACGTAATTTTGAATACAGTATGTGCAAAGTTCCTTGAACCGGTCCCAAAGTTCTCTAACGTTGCTTCCTTGAAAGCTGCTAAGGTGAACATCTAGATAATCTAAAATAGTTTCGTCTTGGGCAAGCGAAAAGTCCTTCACTAAAACACTTTTCGTTTTACTCAGATTGCATTTTTCCAAACTACGTGAAAAGCACACCATTTCATGGTCAGATATGCCGTGTTCTACCGACACTGAAAAAGTTTCGATTGTTCTACTAGCAAACACAAGATCAAGTACTGATGACGAGGAACTATGCACGCACGTGGGTAAATTTACAACTTGTTGTAAATTGTCGCATAGGATTATGTCACGCATATAGCTGACATGGGGAGCAAGTTCTACACTGGAAGAAATACGTTCCCAATTAACTCCTGGAAGATTAAAGTCTCCTATTAAAAAAATTGTTTTGTGTACGAATGACGTGATATGCGCACACAAATCACTCAGAAATTGGGATGGTGAGCCAGGCGCTCGATATACTGCAAAAAACAGGAAAGATTGTCCCCAGCAAGAAACCTTTATGCTAATAGTTTCTATATCGTCAGCCTGACGCAAAAGAGTGGCTGATATATTTTTTTTAAGCAGCACAGCAGCCTCCTCTGGTTGATCTATTGCGACGAAAAACATGATAACAAGGCGGGAACACGTCTTCATCATTGATTCCGCTGTGTAGCCAGGTTTCGGTTAGAATAACTATGTGCGGACTATAGCCCATGATAACAGCCTCAAGTTGATCAGATTGGTTGACAATGCTACGGGCATTGATATTTATTATTCGTAGTTCTTTATTACCGAGGGTTTGAAGTCAGTCTTTCTTAGAATTGTTGTACTTTCCAATTTTTACTCTAGTGTTTTCTGTGTCATTCCAAATAAAAAGGTTGGCATCTATATGAAGTTTCTCGTTGATTAAAGCGACTTTCCCTTTTTGTTGTCTTTCTTCTGAAGCACTCTCCCACAGAAGTTTACGCTTCCTGAGTGTGTTTGGTGAGTAATCATTTTGTACAGATATACCGGTACCTTTCAATTTGTAAGCATTCTTAATAATTTGCTGTTTTTCTTCGTAAGCTTGAAAGTGCAAGATGACTGCTCGGGATTTACCAGGCCTACCAAGGCGATGAATTCGGCCAACTGACTGGCATGCTATTTCAAGCCTAGTGGAGAAAATGTCAGTTAAAACTTTGCGGCGCAGCACTGCCTCTGTCTCGTCTTTATCCTGTGATACGCCAAATACCACTAAATTTGAACGTCTACTCCTGTCCTCCAAATCAGTAATCTTGGCCTCCAAGGATTTTACCGTGCGTTCAAGGCTGTCCACGCGTGCAGCTTGCTTTTCTATTTCTGAGAAACGAGCATCCCAATCTACAAGACGTTTTTCCATGTTTGTTTGTTGATTGCGCAGCGCCGCTACATCCTCGGCTAACTTATTCTGACCCAAAAGTATTTTTTCCAGCAATTGACGAGTACTAGAGTCATCTGTGTCAGGGCCGGGATTTAACTCAACGTTGTGGGTTCTTGGTGTCTCACAGGAGACCAACCACCGCGGGTTCGAGCTTAGCGAGCCACAGGGCCGCATCAGCCGTCGCCTCCAGCACCGCTCGCGCGCGAGCTCAGAGGCCGCAAGGGGCTACCGAGCGACACACGCAAAAACACAGTAAAGCCCTGAGTTGACGGAAACCGTTTACTGAAACCATCGGCACCAGCACTGCACAAACGCCCGCGCGGCGGGGAGCCAAAGGGGTCCCGCACCAGGGCGAAAATACAATAACAGGCGCCTATAGCACGTCGCGGCGAGAGCACAGGCTCAAGCTGGGACACGCCGCTAGGAAAAGTCCCGGCGGCTATGCTACTTGCTCTGGCGATAACCAATGGGTCAACTCGCGAGAGCACGGGCAATATCCTTCGGCTTAGGCTTTCGGCAAGTGCGGCTCGGCGAGGTACGACCTCGCGCGAGCACTAATGGCACCGCTCGTCGGCTTAGCGTCGGGAAAGGATCAGCACAAAGTACGCGCTCCCCGCACGGGCAAAGGCACCGTGCGCGAGCTCCAGTCCTAGTCACAAAGGTGTCGGCGGACGAGAGGAAAGCATGAATGTACCGTGTGCTGGTCCCGGAGAGAAGTCCACGCTTCCCCGCTAGCAGCTGACAACCGGCCGCGTCGTGACGTCAGCGCTCCGCCCTCACCGCAAACCGCCGCGTGCGCAGCGCCACCGCGGGAACCGGTTAGGCGGCGCGGGCGGAGAAGGAGGCCAGCGGGGAACGATGGCGAGGGATGGCAGAGCAGGCGAAGCGCGCGCAATCATGCCGGCGCAACCCTCAATCCCCACAACGTCTCCGCACAAGAGAAGCAAGCACATACAGTACACATCATATGCCATTGAGACACAGTGCTGTGGGCACGGCAAAACCAAAAGACAACGACAATCGCTCTTTAAGGAGCTGTAGTAAGGACTAACCTGCACAAGGCAGAAGAATGGCCCATTAGACCACATGCTCATTCCCGGTCTGCCGTGCCCACTGAAGTGGAATGCCTGAAGCTCTTGCTTTATAGCCTGATGCAGTGAAGTCACGTGAAGGAAAGATGGCGCTGTTGGAACGCCACGCGTCAGCGGAGATATGATGCCAGGAAGGTGAGGCACCGAGCACTGCGACGTTCGTGACGCTGCTGTAGATTGGGGTCGCGTGGTGATGTTTTGAAGAATCTGATGATCGATCAGTCCAGTGAAGCTTTCGTCTTGCTTCGTTGGTCCGGCATGTCCAAAAACAAGCGCCTGCACAAGGCAGAAGAATGGCCCATTAGACCACATGCTCATTCCCGGTCTGCCGTGCCCACTGAAGTGGAATGCCTGAAGCTCTTGCTTTATAGCCTGATGCGGTGAAGTCACGTGAAGGAAAGATGGCGCTGTTGGAACGCCACGCGTCAGCGGAGGTATGATGCCAGGAAGGTGAGGCACCGAGCACTGCGACGTTCATGACGCTGCTGTAGATTGGGGTCGCGTGGTGATGTTTTGAAGAATCTGATGATCGATCAGTCCAGTGAAGCTTTCGTCTTGCTTGGTCGGTCCGGCATGTCCAAAAACAAGCACCTGCACAAGGCAGAAGAATGGCCCATTAGACCACATGCTCATTCCCGGTCTGCCGTGCCCACTCACCCCCATGTCTCTGTCCCCAGTTCGACATCGAGCGTGAAGCTCTCCGGGCAGCATTGAACCGGCTGGACTCTCGACCATTTTCGGAAATGAAGATCCTTGGACCATGGCCGTATGCGTCGATGGCACAGAAAGCCACGAAAGCCTACCTCAAGTCGACAGGTCTTGGCGACCGTCTGTAGACTTTGTGCGAAGTTTCAAATGTGCGCGAAACTGTGCTCTCTCTATTTCCTTTCTCTCTTTTTTCATCCCTATACGCCCTTTCCCCAGTGCAGGGTAGCAAACCGGACGTGCGTCTTGTTAACCTCCCTGCCTTTCCTCTCTTCTATTTTGTGGGGTCTCACTCGGGCTCTTGGGACAAAGGAACGACAACACAGTAGTGTAAACAATCAAAAGGGCATTTATTGCACCTTTCATACACTAATGCACGCTAGCCGAATTACTATGCATAGAATAATCACACGGGCGCGCGACAAGTCAAGGAAGTCCGACTCACCGTGACTGGATAGCGAGCGAATATGTTCGCCCCATGCTATGACACCATGGCCTAGTCGTTCACGTGTACGGTCACGCCAATGGTGGCGCGTTTGAACGATCCGTGTTCGTCCATACCGGTGCCCTCCTCCTAGCCACGCGAGACGGTCTCGCAAAGCGTGGATCGGCGCACGCGTGGGACGTCCGCATCGCTCACCGACCCCAACCTGAAGAGGAACCGCGTTCTCCCTTTTGCGCCCGCCTAACCCCCCACCGTCAGGTGGCGTTAGCAGCGCAACACTAGCGTCATCTCTCGTAATACGCTGCAACTCCGCCACCATAAAGCTACGCGGCGAAGCCTTATTACGGGAGCCATGCGGGGAAAATAACATCGGGGGACGCGTGAGAGTCGCGCATCGCCACATCCCCCTAACCTTAAATCACTACACATACTCCGGCGAAACATGTCACAAGGTCTATCAACGCGTGCGTCGAGAACAAAAGTTAGTACATTGAACAGTGGCCGTGCTGAGAAAATGTCCACACGTTACCCACAACATGCGAGCCGACATTGTCTCTGGGGTTCACCGCTGGCGTCCATTGGTCACAGCACCACCTCTGCAAATCCGATGGCACGACTCCAGCCCAGGACTCTGGAAACGGCGACGCAGAAGTCTGCTCGAGCAAGTGTTGCTCGCGCCGACGCGCCCTGCCGACGAGAGCCGCTGTAGCCGTTGGTGACCAGTGGCTCTTTTCCCAGCCGCCAAGGGTAGCGAGCCGGACACAGGCAGTCGCCGAAATCGCTGCGCCGAACTGCCCACAGGCATCTGCATCGCCTGGGGTAGCTCGATTGTAGTCTGGGGCAGCAGCGCTGACTTTGTCGAGGAGACAGCAAACCAGGGGTGACTCCGCTCACGCTGCGTACACTCAACGCACTTGACAAACACCAAAGTAGTGCAAGGGAGAGGAATTCTGTATGCGCATCGCCCACGTGGTATGATGTTCAATTCGGCTAGCAAAATTTCGGGCGTCTATTCATATGCTAAGTTCACGCGAACAAAGCTCGCTTTCTTGAGTCGAACAAGTAATTTCAATTTGTGCCAAGCGAACTAATGAGGGAAGCAATGTGCGACCCCTAAAAACCACGGTCCACCAGGTTGTGTCCCTCCACATGCGACAGGCGGCTTCGTAAAGCCTTAGGCCTAATGCGTCGTTACCCTGACAACAACCGGTATAAAAAAAACATCACCCAAAATGGCACAACAGGCAGCTGTGAGGAGACGTGAGCTCTGCGAGGTGGTCCTACCCCGCTCGGTGCACACAACATGACGGCGCCCACCGTTCCAGACGGTGTCGGAGCACCCGGTGCCAGGCCGCAATACCAGTCAGCCCTTAACGGCACCCGTGGCCCACGGCCACCCGGCTCCCTGAGCTGCGACTTCCGAAGTCAAAGAGATAGAAGAAGCTATTTACATAAGAAATTCAGACCACCCACGAGGCTTCCGTACTCACTCGCTTCAGGCTTGCCAATGCTCCGCGGGTGCTGGGCCTCGCTCTCCCAGGATGCAGACCCCGTGGCTCTTGTACTGATGAGTGTACTCCAACAAAACACTCGCGAAAAGGGTTAGCATGTTGAAAAGTTCAAACACGCTACAGCAACCGTCGCCTCGTTCAAGAAAGCACGCCGCCGACACTAGTGATCAAAATCCACGCTAGGACTACGCTTCGGTTGAAACAAAGGTTGGCTCGGACCGAGAAAAACTGTTAAAATTATTGTTCGATGCCCCAAGAGGTCCATGTTGGGCAGCCAGATGTGAAGTCTCACTCAGGCTCTTGGGACAAAGGAACGACAACACAGTAGTGTAAACAATCAAAAGGGCATTTATTGCGCCTTTCATACACTAATGCACGCTAGCGAATTACTATGCATAGAACATTCACACGGGCGCGCGACAAGTCAAGGAAGTCCGACTCACCGTGACTGGATAGCGAGCGAATATGTTCGCCCCATGCTATGACACCATGGCCTAGTCGTTCACGTGTACGGTCACGCCAATGGTGGCGCGTTTGAACGATCCGTGTTCGTCCATACCGGTGCCCTCCTCCTAGCCACGCGAGACGGTCTCGCAAAGCGTGGATCGGCGCACGCGTGGGACGTCCGCATCACTCACCGACCCCAACCTGAAGAGGAACCGCGTTCTCCCTTTTGCGCCCGCCTAACCCCCTGCCGTCAGGTGGCGTTAGCAGCGCAACACTAGCGTCATCTCTCATAATACGCTGCAACTCCGCCGCCATAAAGCTACGTGGCGAAGCCTGATTACGGGAGCCATGCGGGGAAAATAACATCGGGGGACGCGTGAGAGTCGCGCATCCCCACATCCCCCTAACCCTAAATGACTACACATACTCCGGCGAAACATGTCACAAGGTCTATCAACGCGTGCGTCGCGAACAAAAGTTAGTACATTGAACAGTGGCCGCGCTGAGAAAATGTCCACACGTTACCCACAACATGCGAGCAGACATTGTCTCTGGGGTTCACCGCTGGCGTCCATTGGTCACAGCACCACCTCTGCAGATCCGATGGCACGACTCCAGCCCAGGACTCTGGAAACGGCGACGCAGAAGTCGGCTCGAGCAAGTGTTGCTCGCGCCGACGTGCCCTGCCGACGAGAGCCGCTGTAGCCGTTGGTGACTACTGGCTCTTTTCCCAGCCGCCAAGGGTAGCGAGCCGGACACAGGCAGCCGCCAAAATCGCTGCGCCGAACTGCCCACAGGCATCTGCATCGCCTGGGGTAGCTCGATTGTAGTCTGGGGCAGCAGCGCTGACTTTGTCGAGGAGACAGCAAACCAGGGGTGACTCTGCTCATGCTGCGTACACTCAACGCACTTGACAAACACCAAAGTAGTGCAAGGGAGAGGAATTCTGTATGCGCATCGCCTACGTGGTATGATGTTCAATTCGGCTAGCAAAATTTCGGGCGTCTATTCATATGCTAAGTTCACGCGAACAAAGCTCGCTTTCTTGAGTTGAACAAGTAATTTCAATTTGTGCCAAGCGAACTAATGAGGGAAGCAATGTGCGACCCCTAAAAACCACGGTCCACCAGGTTGTGTCCCTCCACATGCGACAGGCGGCTTCGTAAAGCCTTAGGCCTAATGCGTCGTTACCCTGACAACAACCGGCATAAAAAAAACATCACCCAAAATGGCACAACAGGCAGCTGTGAGGAGACGTGAGCTCTGCGAGGTGGTCCTACCCCGCTCGGTGCACACAACATGACGGCGCCCACCGTTCCAGACGGTGTCGGAGCACCCGGTGCCAGGCCGCAATACCAGTCAGCCCTTAACGGCACCCGTGGCCCACGACCACCCGGCTCCCTGAGCTGCGACTTCCGAAGTCAAAGAGATAGAAGAAGCTATTTACATAAGAAATTCAGACCACCCACGAGGCTTCCGTACTCACTCGCTTCAGGCTTGCCAATGCTCCGCGGGCGCTGGGCCTCGCTCTCCCAGGATGCAGACCCCGTGGCTCTTGTACTGATGAGTGTACTCCAACAAAACACTCGCGAAAAGGGTTAGCATGTTGAAAAGTTCAAACACGCTACAGCAACCGTCGCCTCGCTCAAGAAAGCACGCCGCCGACACTAGTGATCAAAATCCACGCTAGGACTACGCTTCGGTTGAAACAAAGGTTGGCTCGGACCGAGCAAAACTGTTAAAATTATTGTTAGATGCCCCAAGAGGTCCATGTTGGGCAGCCAGATGTGAAGTCTCACTCAGGCTCTTGGGACGAAGGAACGCCAACGCAGTAGTGTAAACTATCAAAAGGGCATTTATTGCGCCTTTCATACACTAGTGCACGCTAGCCGAATTACTATGCATAGAACATTCACACGGGCACGCGAAAAGTCAAGGAAGTCCGAATCACCGCGACCAGATAGCGAGTGAATATGTTCGCCCCATGCTACGACACCATGGCCTAGTCGTTCACGTGTACGGTCACACCAACGGTGGCGCGTTCGAACGATCCGTGTTCGTCCATACCGGTGCCCTCCTCCTAGCCACGCGAGACGGTCTCGCGAAGCGGGCCGGCGCACGTGTGAAGCGTTCGTGCATGTTGGTCGCCGATCCCAAGCCAAAAAGGAAGCACCTTCGACCTTTCGCTCCCAAGTCACCCCGCCGATCAGGTGGCGTTAGCATAGCGACACTCGCGCCATCTCTCGCACTGCGCCGCGGCTCCGCCGCCGTAAAGCTACGCGGTGAAGCCGGATTACGGGAGCCATGCGGGGAAAACAACATCAGGGGACGCTTGAGAGTCGCGCATCCCCACAGCGAATCTTTATTTTTTTTTTATTTTCAATACTGCCACTCTCAGTTGAGAGCATAGCAGGTGGGCATTACAAAGAGACAATCATGCTAAAAAAATCGACATTTTGTAAACATGCGCTCTTATACAGGGCATTTAAAGCAAAGATCACGCACAAATTCAGGTTAACATTTCAAAAACATGCATACTGCGCACACGAAATGAAGTACAACCACAAGGAAGGATTACAACCAGTTTGCCAAGCAAAGAGAATCAACGCCTTGTCGATCATGCACAATGTGCAAATAACAGGAAATAATACTGGGAAAGAAAAATAAAAACGCGAAGCACAATCAGGCAAAGGATTGCAATCTGTTAAAAAAAAGGGAATGGAATAAAGAAGCAAGCAAGTGATAGTATAAGAACGAAGTTATGTGCAACAGCATAACCAATCCCTTTCACCAAGAAAACCGGTACACATTTCATTGGCCATCACCAGCAAATATTAGGAAAGGAAATACATCGTATAAGTGCAGCAATCTAAGAAAACGGAACTAGCGTGCAAATGAGAGAGTGTGCGTGGCAATGGCGATGGTACTAGAGGTTAGATGTTCTTCTTCTTTCTGGGGTTTTACGTGCCAAAACCAGTTCTGATTATGAGGCACGCCGTAGTGGAGGGCTCCGGATTAATTTTGACCACCTGGGGTTCTTGTAACGTGCACTACAACGCAAGCACACGGGCGTTTTTGCATTTCGCCTCCATCGAAATGCGGCCGCCGCGGCCGGGATTCGATCCCGCGATCTCGTGCTCATAGAGGTTAGATGTATGTTCTAACTTTGCACTGAAAGGGGACACTGTTTCAGCACCCGTGATATCTGGATGTAAGCGATTCCATTCACGTATCGTAAGTGGGAAAAACGATTGCCCAAACGAGTCGTTGTTGAAAGAATATTCAATTAATATGTATTTATGCTTATGACGAGTCGGGCGCGACTGTGAAAATGCGACATGCTTAGACACATCTATCTTATAGCAGTGATGCAGTAGTTGGTACAAAAACTTGAGACGT
Source organism: Dermacentor silvarum (assembly GCF_013339745.2). Lineage (NCBI taxonomy): Eukaryota > Metazoa > Arthropoda > Arachnida > Ixodida > Ixodidae > Dermacentor > Dermacentor silvarum. The sequence continues at coordinate 179,641,698 of NC_051161.1, read as the reverse complement.
GCCTGCTTTGCTCTTGTGGATAGAGTCCTAATGCCAGAAGAAGTCGGAAGGTTAGTGGGAGAGTCCGTGCGTTTATACTTGTTATACACAAATCTTATGGCTTTGCGCTGTACTGACTCCAATTTTGTTATACTAGTTAGGGAATAAGGGAACCAAACCGTGTTAGCATATTCTAACACTGGTCTTACGAATGTAGTGTATGCTAGAAGCTTTGAGGACGCGGGTGCCATTCTTAAACATCTTTTTACATAGAATGGCTTGCGTAGTGCGGCTGCCATGATGTTGGCAACGTGTGTGTCCCATCTGAGGTCTGACATCAACGTAACGCCTAAATGCTTATGTTGTTGAACACTCGCTAGTGGTTTACCATTAATAGTGTAAGTGAATTGGGACGGGTTCTGTTTACGTGTTACTGCAATGGTTACGGATTTTTTTAAATTAATGGACGTTTGCCATTTAGCGCACCAGTCTACTAACTAATCAAGGGACGCGTTGAGTTTAAGGTGGTCTGTGAGGCTGTGAATTTCCTTATAAATAATGCAGTCGTCTGCGAAGAGCTTGATACTACAGTCAATATTTTCTGTAATATGATTTTTAAAGATTAAAAATAATAGTGGTCCCAGGACGGAACCTTGAAGAACTCCAGAAGTTACAGGGACAATTTCTGATTTAATACCTTCGAAAAGCACGAACTGTGAGCGGTTTGTTAGAAAATCTTTTATCCATGAAAAATTTAATCCCTCTCTGATTACACTTTTTAGTTTTGCGATTAGTTTACTATGACATACGCAATCAAAGGCCTTTGATAAATCAAGTAAAATCATGTCCATTTGGCCGCGGTTGTTGATGTAAAGTGCGAGGTCATGAACTACCTCGGTTAGCTGGGTGATAGTGGACAAACCGCTACGAAATCCATGCTGATTAGGGTACAAGAAGTTTAGTTTCTCAAGAAAAACGGTTATGTGTTTTAGGATAATGTGTTCGAACAACTTACACGAAGTGCTAGTAAGAGATATCGGACGGTAATTTGCTACTGAAGACTTATCTCCTGATTTGTGAATGGGTATTATTTTGGCAATTTTCCAGTCATCTGGTAGCTGAGACAAAGTAAGTGATTTACGGAAAATTAGCCCAAGATACTTGCTGCACCATTCCGCATATTTTCTAAGGAATTCATTTGGAATATCGTCTGGGCCACTGGATTTTTTAGGATCGAAGTTTAGCAGTAGGTTGAGTATTCCTGCATCTGTGAATTCAAGACAATCAATGCTTGATGGACCAAGGGATGAAATGGGAGGATCGATACCGTTATCTGGGGTGAATACTGAGCGAAAGAAATTGTTGTATGCATTAGTTTTTTCCTCTCTTTCCTCGGGACCCGTGTGCGACGCCGTGAAATTATTAGTGCAAAGGTGTCCCCAAAACCTGTTAGGATTGCTTTTAATAAAACTAGGAAGGGTGACGCTGAAGTAGTATTGTTTGGCATTTTTTGCTTTCTGTCGGAACCCTGCTTTCGCGCAGTGTAGTTTGTGCCGAATGGACAGCTCGCAGTTTGTGTTTTTCACCACCCTGCGCAGTCTTTTTATTCTTTGCTTTGCCTGAATTACTTCACGTGTTATCCAAGGATTGTTCACTGTTGGTTTCCTTAGTTTCGTTGGTATGAAGTTAGTAATACAGTGGATAACAGTAGATTTGAACCTGAGCCAAATTAGATTAGTATCAGTGGCTGCATCGGAAGCTAGCTGTGAAAAAAATTCAAACTAATCTGCGAGATGGGTTAGCACACTGTTATCGTCTGCCCTTTTAAAATCGGTTGCAGTTGATCTACGCTGTTGATCTGCAAAGCTAAAGCCGAGCGGCAGCAAGCAGATAGGTATGCTATGGTCAGATATGCCCTCTACTACATCAGTTTGAACCTGGTCTATTGGAAAGTGCTGGCTAATAAGTATCCAGTCAAGTATATTTTTAGTTGTGTTTTGTGTGAGCGTTGGAGATGATACGATTTGATGAAGGTTAAAATTCAACATTAGGTCTATCAGTGCGTCCGCGGCAGCCGATGTGTGGTTAAGTGTAGTCCAGTCAATGTCCAGAATGTTAAAGTCTCCCATTAGCAGGACACGAGAGCTGCGTACGTGATGTTGCATGAAGTCTTGAATTGTGGTGATGCACTCGTAACCTGAAGATGGGCTTCGATAAATGCAACCAATAAATATGGGGGTGCCATCACAAAGAAGCCGACAGAAAATGGCCTCGGCGTCTGTCACAACGGGAAGGCATATATATGAAAGGCATTTTTTGATTAGTAAAGCGACGCCACCACCACGGGAAGGTCGGTCTTTGTGAATAATGACATAATTGGGAGGAATGTGTCCAAGTTTATGCAGCCGGTAAAACTACTATCCCTACTCCGAATAGCTCTCTACTAATTTGCTATCGCAATTGATGCTTCGCCTTTCGGGCGAAACAGCCACATTTTTTTTTGCTTCTTCCCTCATTAGCTATTCTGTTTTTGTCCCCCTCCCGCATAATCGATTATGAACTGCCTGATGTGGCGGGCACATCTAGTCACAATTGATGTCGCAGTAGCCTTTCAGTGTAGCATAGCCGTTGAAATCCAAGCGTTCACATCGCCCTCAGGGTTCGTGCTGCGCTTGCGAAGCTGTCATTCATAGGGAAAACCATGAACTCTAATTGCAAAGGCAGTATAGCTTTTCAGTGGAGCAGAAATTGACAGTCACTTTAGCATACGTCAAACAGGGTGAAGGCGAAAGCCTGCGTGCTTAAGAGACATTCATTAAATTACTTGACATTCTCATTCCAATGCATTGTTACTTCTTGCTTGTTTTTTTGACCAAAAGTCACCGGTTCGAGTGCCTTAATTGATGCTACCTTAATTAATGTTGCCCTAATTAACAGCAAAGGCCGTGGGTTCGAGTACCTTAATTAACTGTATATTAATTAAATGTACCTTAATTAATTTCGCCTTAATGCCAAAGGTGGCGGGTTCGACTCCCACATAAGTTCGAGGGTTAAACTCCCACTGATGGTCGCAGGTTAGAGTGCCTGAATTAACTCGTATCTTAATTAACACAATGACGATGGTGACCTGCGCACCTTTATGATTGTTGCATGAGCATTGCTTACTTATAGAAGACGATAACGATGGTGACCTGCACATCATCACAATTGTTGCGTGAGTGTTTGTATATAGGTAAGATACGATGAGTGGTGTAGTAAGTGAATTATTACACCGAGTCGTCATCGTGTACGATTTCACTTCGACAACACAGTTTTTCGCTCGAGGACATTGAAGGTCGACTGAAAGATAAGACATAAAAGGCTTTCGCCTTAATAAATTTACGCAGACGAGCGAATGCGTGTGCAATACCAAGCTGCCGCGCCACTGCAGCAGCAGCCAACGCGGCCAACCGGTAGCCGGACTCGACTGCAGCGCCGTTAGTTCGTGCGACCACCGCGGGGCCCACGTGCTTGCGCTGGCCAATATGCGGAGCTCCGAAACTGAGTTGGTTCTAGTAACGTTGCTTACGAGTGCGAGAATATAGCCTTAGGGCTGGTCCGCACGACACCAGTTTCCCGCGCCACGGTCGGTCTGGATGGCGCGCGCTCCCTTGCTTCTTTAAAAGAGCCTCGAGTCCGGTCGTGCCCGCACGTACATCACTGAAGGGGGCAGCACTCAGTGGTCTGCTTTGCTTGCGGCTCGTTTGCCGCCGGGGCGTGCAGCAATTTAAATTGGGCCAGGACCGATCCCTCCCACGGCACGAAAAACCTGCTTCTCGGCAGCTTTCATGGCATGCCGCCGCCGCCGCGCAGCATGCGTTTTTCTGCTATAGTCGCCGGCCTTTAACACATTGTTCATGGCTTGTTGGAATGTAATTTAATCTAGTACACTTGAATATAAAGCTACGAGTTTCAGAAATACCAGTTTGCAGCTGTATCATCCAATTTCAGGTGAAAATGTGGTCATATCAACCATATACCAAACACATATCAATGTATTTTCATATATATATGAAAATACATTGCTCCTATGCAATGCTGGCCGGGAAACAAAAGAAAAACGTATCATCTCAAAAAACGTATTACGCTGAATCGTATCAACGAGGTTCCACTCTATCTCAGCATACTGTCAATCAGTTGCTGGGATTTTTACAGGAGGGGTTTTGAATACAGGGTATATATGTAAGGACTTACATACTACGGTTCATTTCGTAGCATCTTCAATGTTGTTTGCAATAGTCAGCGCACGTTCAAGACTGAGCAAAGTTCCTTCTAGAAGTAGGTGTTCCCGAAGAACATGGTTGCTCGTTTTCGCTAAGCTGGTCAACTTCCTCACCGAAGTCGCAACTCGATGAAAGTTCACGGTACGCGTGGCGAACGCAACTGCGGCCTCCTCAGGCTGTTGGGTGCGTTGTCCGAACCAATGTCACTCCACGACGACGTTTGTTTAAAAGTGAAGTAGGCGTCCAACGTATCCACCGCTGCATCATACTGATCGCTCGTGCCGCTTTCGTCCTTTTGCACTGCATGTGGTGTCGACGCTTTCTTTTTCGGCAATGCGTAGTACAAGCGTTGCCCTTCCACACCCAAACAGTGCAGCAGTAATGGCACACAGGTGGGTTGGCGTTGCTCCCTGATGCTAGGAGACAATTCTTGAATAGGCGGTGCCACTGCATCCAAGGAATGGCTGGCATTCTGGGCATACGGCAGCAACATGTGGGGGTACGATCCCCAACCTGTAGCGCGTGCGATCGCAGCTACGTAGGTTTCGGGCGAATAAGGCAACAAGCGAGACAATTCAACAACATTTATTGCTGTGAGCAATAAGACACACTTGCAGAGGGAAGTCCACTCTATAAAAAGGAATAAATAGGCTTGCCTCGTTGCGTGTAGAAGTCAAGCAAGCGAGGTCACTCACGGGTTGCAGCGGGTATATCCATAGGGGCAGGTCAGGTGTAACGAGGTCAGAGAGCCCTGGGGGTCCCTTGGTTGCGCTCTTTTATACCTTTTATTGCGATAGCAATTATATGGACACTCCAAAGCAGATTTCTGCCATCGGCGTCGCCGTCGCCGTGAGGTTCCGTATGACGTCAATGAAGATGAAATCGTCGCCGCGCGCTGCCGAACGCTGTATGTGCGAGTGAAAGGGCGCGAGGGACGCGCGCTATCACGGGGAGTGAACCCACGGCGGAGAACAAACGCGCGGTCTACGCCGTGCTTCCTTAAGGGCTGCAGAAGTAGGCGTCTCTTTCCTCCTTTACAATCACCATATATGTAGAGCAAACGCGCCTCCTTCTGACACACGAAAGGCCATGGGGGGGAGGGGGAGGGAAGGGAGGCGAAGTTTAGCTGCGGCACCAAGTGCTTATTTACATCAGAGGCTCTGGCAACAGTCACCAACACCGCACGCATTTTGTGCGAAGGCAGCCAAAACGCCGACGGCGTCGGCAAGTTCTGCATGTGGCCGGTGCTGCTGCATGTCCAAGTTTATACAGCTGATAAAGCTACTATCATTACTCTGTATAGCTCTCTACAAATTTGCTATCGCAATTGATGCTTCGCCTTTCAGGTGAAACTGTGACAACTTTTTTTACCTTCTCGCGAGGGGAATGTCCTCCTCGCCCGTCAGATGCCTTCCCTCTTCCCGTGCGGGTGCGTGCGTCGCGAGAGGCGAGCGAGAACGGGGAGAGGTCAAAGTGCCTCTCTCTTGTGTCCGCCCGGCTCCAGCTGCGTGCGCTACGTGCGCATGCGACGACAAGCGTACGCAGGAGAAGATGGCGGTGTGAGCTCCCCACAACCTCGGGCGGCTTGTGCAGACTCGTTGCTTCAGCACTTGGTGATAGAGGTGATATTATTGCAGAAGATTCAAAACTAGGGCGCATGCGCCAATTATCAGGTCGGATTTCCTCTGGCAGAAAAGGCGTCATAGCCAACACATAGGATGGTGTTTTAGAGTGTACCACGGCAGCTGGCATAAAAAAATCTGCATGAGAAGCTCCTTCCAGCTCTGTGGAAGCTACTGGCGCCTCAGGCAATAAGGAAGGCGAACACATCAAAATGTTTTCATCCGTGATTTGTCACCTGCAACCGATGTCTGTAGCATTTTAAGCATCCGCAGTGTTCGTTGTTGTGCAACAATATGCAAATGTGGCATGGTAGTAGACGTACAAATTATATTCACCTTGTGCAAGCACCTGTGTTCTCATACCTCGCAGCCTTCTGCTAAACGCCGCTTATGAGATACTCCACTGAAGGCAAGTGTTAAAGCGAAGCCTTATATGGCTAGGCGAAACAAAAAAGGGTCTGTCTATTTCCTGTGCACAGAAACTATCATTGCATCAGCATCATCTTCTTCGCAGCTGGCTTGTTGGCGCCCCTTGGGTTGTGCTCGTGCTCGGCATGCACTCATGCCACTGCTGCCGAGTTTGTCGTCTTCTTCGACAGCTGGCTCCGTTGCCGCTCATTATTCCACCATAGAATTTCTTCACTTTTGTCGTCGTAATGGAGAAGCCGCATTTACTGGGGTATGAGCCATTGCTTAGAGGGTATGAGCCATTCATTGTCTTACGTAATGGACAGATTTAATTTTGAAGCAATTGAATTTCGAAGAATTGCAAGCGGCAATAGCGGGCGAATGCTGCTAACCACGCCGCCGCGCAAACTCGAGACATTGAACCCAAGCGACAACGGCAGACTGCGGGCATATCGTGAGTGACGTTGTTCTCTCTGTCGCAGCCGAACGTGTAACCTCATTAATGCAAAAGAAAGTAAGAAAGAAAAAAACGCAGAGCTTTTCCGCTACTGTGAAGATGGAAGCCAGCGAAGCTGTGACTATGGTGGGTCTGCTATAGTGAATTTATATATTATCATTATTGATTATATTGAGTGTCTTCGGCATGTTCGTCAAAGAGTAAGGACACCGACGTCTTGTTTTCTCCTGGCACAATGGCCAAGTAGTGTGTTTGCTGCGCCAAGTCTGCCCCATCTTCATAGACCATAGTATGAGCCACTGTGTTCATAGCCGTGGCACACTGCACAGCAGCATCAGGATCCTGTAAGATCTCTCCCGCTCCTGCTCTCGGCGGCTCATACCCACATATCCAACGCAGGTATGAGCCACACGTGATTTATTTCTTTCCTTCCTTCCTTCCATCTTTCCTTCTCATTCCTGGCTCATACCCATATTTCCCTGTCTCATACCCACATATCCAATGTGGGTATGCGCCACCCGGGATTTTATTATAGTTAATCGTAACATAAATACGAACACGTGATATTATTGATGTCATGGCTTATCAGTCATGTCAGTCATCCGTTTTGACAGCTGTGCTAAGGCATAACTGGCGGGAAACCGCCACGCACATGGAGCCAAACCACCACGCACATGGAACCGAAATTGCTGTACACGCCGGTCGGTCTACGGTCGTGATCTGCGCGTGCCGAGCACGCGTGCTTGGCACAGCATCCAACAGCACGAGTGCAAACCAAGGGGTGCCAACGAGCCAGCTATGGAAAAAGGTGACGATGCTCGAGCCAATGCTGATGATGATAGTTTTTTTCTACACGTGGACATGATCCTGGGGAACCTAGGCCTTAACAGCTTCGCTGTAAAAAACAAAGATGTAACCAATAATTGAGAAATACTTTAATGAACCATCGGAATTAACCCAGTCATAAACACCGGGACCACACGTTTCAGCTTCGCTGGTTAACCATCTGTACGGAGTGCTTGGGCAGTGATTTTTTTTTTTATAACGAGATGCCGCCTACGTCGGGTCCCCAGAACTGCTGTATAAGCAGGCCATTGCAGCGAATGCGCAGCCAGATGCCGGCGTCGGTGATACATCACAACAGCAAATGTTTCGGTGCTGTAACTATAGGCCGAGTTTAGTGCTGGGGCTTCATTTGATTTGCAGTACTTTTTCTCAGCAGTGCCTTGAGGTTTGCTTAGCTGATAACACGGGCAAACATCCTTTTGATGTTGCTCACCCACACCACGTCATCTGCCTAGTTGGCGTTTGCTCGTCGCCGTCATTGTGTACCATACAAGAGCGGAGTAGAAAATAATAATGTAACACGCCGAAGTGGCTCAGTTAGCTAAGGCGTTGCACTGCTGAGCACGATATCGCGGGATCGAATCCCGGCCACGGCAGCCGCATTTCAGTGGAGCGAAATGCAAAAGCGCTCATGTGCTTGCGTTGTAGTGCACGTTAAAGAACCCCAGGTGGTCAAAATTAACCTGGAGCCCTCCACTACGGCGTGCCTCATAATCAGAATTGGTTTTGGCATGGAAAATCACAGAAAGAAGAAAAATAAAATAATAACGCAATGAACGATTAGGCTTTTAAAACGTTCCGCATCAGTGCTAAGGCTGTGGTGCCATCTGCTAGGTTAAAATCAAACCCGTTTTATATCTTGGCATCATCTGTGTAGGCCTAACAGCATCAAAACAAAGAGCTGATCTCAATAATGACAAAACATAGATAGTGTCCTGCCCTCAGAATGAGGCAAGACTTAGTGATGGTTGATTTCGCCTTTTATTTCTTGCCATCAGAGTGGAGAGCAAGTAACGAGCGTGGATTTGGATCGAAGTGGGCGCATGCAAGGTAGCATGTGAGAAGCCATGGCTAGTGTATAAAATACAACCTGGAGAGTGTTGACAGTTAGACTGGGCTGATTATTCTTCCTTATGTAATATAGCTTGTACTAGAAAATAAACGAAAGCTTACTCTGTGTGTGAAATAATGCTTTTATAAAAGACCTACTTATAGTTGATGAGAAAATAAATTCCTATTTTTCTGTATGGCCTCATTAGTTATGAACTTTCTTGGCAGTGCTTATGTACAGTGATGGAGAGGAGGTTGGAGGAGGAGTGGCGCTACATTGAAAACTGGTTTTATCTAGGGACTTTGTCAGTGAGGAAGTGCGATATAGTGAGCTTCTAAGCAGGATCGTAGCAACGTGCGATGGTGCGGGGGCGTTTTGAACTGCCGCGGCGAAGGAGTGCCAAACCCTGCAGAAAGTGAGGTACTCGGTGCGCAACGGCCGGGTATGTTTTTGGTTTTATTGGTTTTATTTTATTCATTATATCCATTGGCAGGATAATTTCACTTGGTTATAACGAGGTTCGAGTGTATCTATATTTTCATGCCTACCCATGTGTTGTTTGTTTCTTTTTTTAAGTTGTGCTTTGTACTTTTTCCAGTCTAAACACCCACCTACAACAATGCCTCACAGTGAATGTATGTATAATAATAATAACAAACTGTTTGTAATGATTGAGGCATTCTTAAGCGTTGGGTTTTGTTGCAGGGGACAATCGGCTGGCGCGGCGCATGCTCCTGCGGCTGGAGCAAAAGCTGCGAGGCCTGGAGGAGGGCGCGCCCTTGAGCGTAGCAGGACAGGTGAACCTGCTCATCCAGCAGGCCAGGGACCCACACAACCTGAGCCGCCTGTTTCCTGGCTGGCAGCCCTACGTCTGAGCATCAGGGACAGCTCCCATTGTGGTGCGCCTTCTCACTGACCAGCTTTGGCCAGCAGTGTCTCATAGGACGACCTTATAACTGTGCCTTGCAGGCTAAAGTTGCTGGTCACCAAATGTAGGCAGCCGGTCCACATTTTATTGTGAGCTGGCCAGAGATGCCATTCCAGCCAGCGGGAATGTTCTTGTTTGTTCCTGGCCGATCGCCATCTAAGGTGGCCGCTTGGGGTGCCACTACAGTGGCTCTCCCCCAGTGTGTGTGGTAAAAAAAGGAGAAACATAAAAGGCAAGCAACTAAAGTTGGATCAGGCCACACAACTAGGTCAATGGGTGTGAGTGACAAGAATGTGCTCAAGGCAATGAAACAACACATATACAGTGTGTCCCAGTTAACTCGGACCAAGCTAATTAAAAAATGAGATACGAAGGTGCGGCCAACAGCATGTAAGACTCGGAAAAAAATAAAACTCGCCTGCAGTGAATTCCTGAAGAAAGGAACAGGACTGAAAGGAACTATGTGTACAGCGCTGTGTCCACATCATTCCTTTCAGTCCTGCATTCTGCTTTGTGCACTAAAAAAAGTTGTGGCTATCAACTGTATGAAAAGCAACTTATGCGTGCCATCTTTATCACTGCGCAGAAAGGCTTTTCGCTTATGCCTATTTCATAAAGTATTTCATCATCATATCCTTAGCAGTGAGCTCATTCTAGCACCTATTTATCTGTCATCTCGACTTGATCACCGTCATAAAGTAACAGGCACTTTTTGTCACACAAACAGGTTTTTATGTTCATTTATTCGACATGCAATGAACGACTGGAACCACATTCCTGATGCTATCGTGTCAATCGAACACAGAGCACTTTTCTGCCAAACCTTGTTTGCTTTTTGTCAACTGTGACCATGCACGTGGCCACATGCGCCGTATTCGCACAAGCGCTGTCGCGCCGTATTTTCCTTTTGTCTATTTCAGATGTTGCTTGGTTTATATAATTTGAATGTCATAGTATTCTTGTTATTTGATTTCTTAATGATTCCATCCATTGCACATGTCACTTGCATTATTTAAATTTGTTGTAATCATTGTTATTGTTTTTCGCATGTACCCCACTCACCTATATAATGCCTTGGTGCTTGAGGGTATGTGAAATGAATAAATAAATATATAGATAGTCAGCTTGAGAGAAGCTCCTCACCTGCACAGCCTTGCTGTGTGTCTCTGGAGCATCTTTTGGGGATATCGTTGGCATATCCAATTGCAGCGTTTGACGATGTTTGTGTCAAAGTGTTAACAGCTGCAGGAAGGCTAGGTGTAGTGATGTTGGCATCGGAGAGTCGTGTGAGGTGCAGGGTGACAGTAGCATGTGAGCTGTGACATTCCTATCGTTTGTAGGGTCTCACACATGCTCTTGGGACAAAGGAACGACAACACAGTAGTGCAAACAATCAAAAGGGTATTTATTGCACCTTTCATACACTAATGCATGCTAGCCGAATTACTACGCATAGAACATTCACATGGGCGCGTGACAAATCAAGGAAGTCCGACTCACCGCGATCGGATAGCGAGCAAATATATTCGCCCCATGCTATGACACCATCGCCTAGTCGTTAACGCGTACGGTCACGCGAACAGTGGCGAGTTCGAACGATCCGCGTTCGCCCATACCGGTGCTCTGCTCCTAGCCACGCGAGACGGTCTCGTGAAGCGGGGATCGGCGCATGCGTGGGACGCTTGCATCGCTCACCGACCCCCACCAAAGAGGAACAGCTGAGCCTTCTCCCTTTTGCGCCGGCGTGACCCCCCGCTAATGCTGTAGAATTCGTCAGTGTTGCCCACTATGTCCTTATGGACTAGAAATCCTACCCCGGATTCTCTCTTATCTGGAAGACCTCTGTAGCAGAGGACGTGGCCGTTAGTCAGCACTGTGTAAGCCTCACCAGTTCTTCTAACCTCACTAAGGCCAATAATATCCCAGGCAATGCCTGATAATTACTCAAATAGTCCTGCTAAGCTAGCCTCACTCGAGAGGGTGCGCGTGTTGAACGTTGCCAGGTTCAGTTTCCATTGGCAGTCGTCATAATAAAGCCGAATAAGAGGTACAAAATGAAGGTAGTACAAGCCTACGCCCCAACTTCCAGTCACGATGATGAAGAAATAGAACAGTTTTATGAAGATGTCGAATTAGCAAGGAGAAAGGTGCAAACTCAGTATACTGTAGTCATGGGCGACTTCAATGCAAAAGTGGGCAAAAAGCAGGTTGGTGAGCAAGCAATTGGCAACTACGGAATCGATTCTAGGAATGCAAGAGGAGAGATGTTGGTAGAATTCACAGAAAGGAATAGGCTCCGAATAATGAATACATTCTTTAGGAAGCGCAGCAACAGGAAGTGGACCTGGAAAAGCCCTAATGGAGAAACAAGGAATGAAATAGATTTCATACTCTCTGCCGATCCAAGCATAGTGCAGAATGTAGAAGTGTTAGGTAAGGTAAAGTGCAGTGACCATAGGTTAGTGAGATCTAGGATTTCTCTCAATTTGAAGAGAGAAAGAGTGAAATTAGTCAAGAGGAAACAGGCCAACCTAGACGCAGTAAGGGTGAAAGCAGACCAATTCAGGCTGGTGCTCGCAAACAAATATGCAGCTTTAGAACAGGAAGATGAAGAAAACATAGAGGTAATGAATGAAACCGTAACTAGGCTGATCTCAGAAGCAGCAATTGAAGTGGGAGGTAAGGCACCAAGGCAACCAGTAGGGAAGCTCTCCCAAGAAACAAAGGACCTAATAAAGAAACGTCAAAACATGAAAGTGTCCAACTCAAGAGATCAGATAGAATTCGCTGAACTGTCAAAACTGATCAACAAGAAAAAAGTAAGGGATATTCGAAATTATAACGTGGGAAAGATTGAGGAAGCCGTAAAATATGGACGCAGCATTGAATCAGTAAGAAGAAAGCTTGACATAGGACAAGGCAAGATGTATGCACTGAAAGATAAGCATGGTAATATCATCAGCAATTAAGATGACATAGTAAAAGCAGCGGAAGAATTCTATACTGAACTGTACAGTTCCCAAAACAGCCAAGCTACTTCCATTCAAAATAGTGATGAACCGGATACAGAAGCTCCTTCTATAACTAGCGATGAAGTTAGAAGGGCCTTGAAAGACATGACCAGGGGAAAAGTGGCTAGAGAAGATGGAATAGCAGTAGATTTAATCAAAGATGGAGGAGATATCACGCTTGAAAAGCTTGCGGCCCTTTATACGCAATGCCTCACAACTTCAAGTGTACCAGAGAGCTGGAAGAACGCCAACATTATACTTAGCCATAAGAAGGGAGACGTTAAAGAATTGAAGAATTACAGACCCATTAGCTTGCTTTCAGTATTATATAAAGTATTCACCAAGATAATTTCCAATAGAATCGGGGCAACACTTGACTTCAGCCAACCAATAGAACAGGCTGGCTTCAGGAAGGGATATTCTACGATAGATCATATTCATGTCATGAATCAGGTAATCGAGAAATCTGCGGAGTACAATCAACCTCTCTACGTGGCTATCATAGATTCTGAAAAGGCATTTGATTCAGTAGAGATTCCAGCAGTCATATATGCATTGCGTAATCAAGGAGTACAGGAGGCATACGTGAATATCTTTGCAAATATCTACAAGGATTCCACAGCTACCTTGGTTCTCCACAAGAAAAGTAGAAAGTTACCTATGAAGAAAGGGGTCAGGCAAGGAGACACAATCTCTCCAATGCTATTTACTGCATGCTTAAAAGAAGTATTCAAGCTCTTAGACTGGGAAGGCTTAGGAGTCAGGATCGACGGCGAATATCTCGGCAACCTTCGGTTTGCAGATGATATTGTTCTATTCAGCAACAATGGAGACGAATTACAACAAATGATTGAGGACCTTAATCGATAAAGTATAAAAATTGGGTTGAAGATGAATATGCAGAAGACAAAGATAATGTTCAATAGCCTGGCAAGGGAACAAGAATTCATGATCGCCAGTCAGCCTCTAGAGTCTGTAAAGGAGTACGTTTATCTAGGTCAATTACTCACAGGGGACCCTGATCATGAGAAAGAAATTTACAGAAGAATAAAATTGGGTTGGAGTGCACACGGCAGGCATTGCCAAATCCTGACTGGAAGCTTACCACTGTCGTTGAAAAGAAAAGTGTACGATCATTGCATTCTACCGGTGCTAACATATGGGGCAGAAACTTAGAGGTTAACAAAGAAGCTCGAGAAAAAGTTAAGGAACGCACAAAGAGCGATGGAACGAAAAATCTTAGGAGTAACGTTAAGAGACAGGAAGAGAGCGGTGTGGATCAGAGAACAAACAGGGATAGACGATATTCTAGCTGACATTAAGCGGAAGAAATGGAGCTGGGCAGGCCATGTAATGAGTAGGATGGATAACCGGTGGACCATTAGGGTCACAGAATGGATACCAAGAGAAGGGAAGCACAGTCGAGGACGGCAGAAAACCAGGTGGGATGACGAAGTTAGGAAATTTGCAGGTGCAAGTTGGAACACGCTAGCGCAAGACAGGGGTAATGGAGATCGCAGGGAGAGACCTTCATCCTGCAGTGGACATAAATATAGGCTGATGATGATGATGATGAACCCCCCCCGCTGTCAGGTGGTGTCAGCAGCGCAACACTAGCACCATCTCTCGTAATACGCTGCAACTCCGCCACCGTAAAGCTACGCGGCAAAGCCGGATTGCAGGAGACGGGAGCCATGCGGGGAAAACAACATCAGAGGACGCGTGTGAGTCGCGCATCCCCACATGTTGTGACCAATGCGTGTGCAATTTGTATGCTCGCCTGGCACCTGGTGTCCTCGTCTGAGGTTTCGCTAAAGTGCATGTTGGGGGGACCCCACGAAGCATACTCGACCATGCGAGAGGAGCTGACTCCATATGTGCAGTAGCACAACTTCGTTCAGAGGCCGGTGCATGCGTATGAGAGAGTCAAATGGTGATGAATCGTTCCAGTTACTATGGCATCAATGCCACCGCTTGGCAGTTCTTCACCCTGGAAGCCAGACCGGACAATCCTGTTTCACAAAAACTCACAGCTTCCTTTTTGGTCTCGGCGCTTCACGTGTCTTGGGCTTCCAGGGTTAAAAACAGCCGAAATTTGGTCGGTTGTTGACTCCATTCTTCACAGCTAAGACAAACTAGGAAGACTGCCCGTTTCGAGTGGTTATCTCCAAGAAGGGCAGCCAGCAACCGCAATGGTGGCCCACTGGTAGAGCATCTACTTCATGTGTGGGAGGCACTGGGTTTGAAGCATAGCACTGCGGGAAATCCTAATGCGTAGAGATGTCCTCTGGCCTGGTGCTAAGCCATGTAGGATCACCGATTACATCGCAGCCACTGAGTGGAGACCTCGACGGCCTTCCCGTTCACCGTCTACGGGACGCTACCTGTCGCCACAGCGCCGACCATACACAGGCCCAACCCGGGGCCAGTCCATGAGCCCACATCCGGAAAACTAAAACCAGCAGCCAATGGAGGTGTGGTTGCTGTCCGTCGAACTGACGGAGAACCTCCGCCGCCACCGAGGACACTGAAAAGAATATCTCGACGACATATCAACAAGATGTCACCATCCTGATGAAACCTAGAAGCAAAAAAATATGCCTACAAAAGAAGACCTGACGACGCGACATTCCAGCCACAGGTCAACACGATGCAACCGTGATCCGACGCCAAGACCAAACTGCAACGCAAGACACAGAACCACCGAACTCGACGTGCTTCTCGACAGCCACGCTGTCACTGCTTTAGTCGACATGGGAGCTGACTATTTTGTCATGAGTGGACCCATCTCAGCCCAGTTGAAGAAAGTCAAGACTGAATGGGAAGGCCCTTAAATTCAGACCACTGGAGGGCACCTAATAACACCGACTGGAATCTGCACGGCAAGAATTACCATGCATGACCGCACCTACCCTGCCACTTTTATTATCCTCCAACAATGTTCACAAGACGTCATTCTCGGCATGTGCTTCTTGAACCAACATGACGCAATCATCGACCTGAAGTCAGAAGTTGACAACGCTATCCGAAGACCAAGTGATACCGCCGGAGAGTGCTCATAGTCACCATGCCTTGAGGTCGCTCGAAGATCGTCAGCATCCCGCCTCGCTCCAGCATTATCATTTCTGTGGGCACCGAAATGCCCACAGACATAGAAGGCGTCATCGTGAGCGACTAACGTCTACTCCTCCACCGGGAAATTTGTGTCGCAAGAGGGATCACTCGACTGCACAGAGGGAAAGCGAAAGTGATGCTGACAAATTTCAGCCAGGTGTTCAAGCACTCAACAAGGGCACGACGACCACATACATCACAAAAATTGTGGAAACCAGCAAGGCGTTGCATATACCTCGACGACCATAGTTCCCGAACCAAACTTCAACATAAATCCTGGTCTCCCCAAAAGTAAGCAGCAACAGCTCAAAAGCCTTCTCTGACAATATAAAGGCTGCTTTTTGACGTCATCGAGGATTCGACAAACATGCAAAGCATCGCATATTAACTGAAGAGTGTGCTCGACCGTACCGCCAGAGCCCTTACCGAGTTTCGACGTGAAATGGGAAGCTATAAGGCAACAAATCTCTGCATTGCTACACAACGACATCCTCCAGTCGTCGAAAAGCCCGTGGGCATCTCCTGTAGTGTTGGTGAAGAAAAAGGACGGAACCCTACGTTTTTGCGTCGATTATCATCTGCTGAACAAGATCACAAAGAAAGACGTATGCCCCTTCCCATGGATAGACAATGCATTGAATCTCAAGACTGGCTACTGGCAAATAGAAGTTGACAAGAAGGATCACGAAAAGACCGCCTTCATTTCACCAGATGGCCTCCATGAGTTCCAGGTCATGCCATTCGATTTGCTCAGCACCTGCAACCTTCCAGCGTGGGATGGACAGGGTGTTAGCAGGGTTGAAATGGCAGACCTGTCTAGTCTACTTAGATGACGTCGTCGTCTTCGCCGGGAATTTCAAAGATCAGCTTAGGAGGCTCGGGACAGTACTAGAGGCCATCTAGTCATCAGGGCTCACTCTGAAGCTGGAAAAGTGCCGCTTCGCTTACGATGAGCTTCTGATCTTGGGCCACGTCATAAGCAATTCTGGAGCCCGCCCTGATCCGTAGAAGACATCTGCCATCGCTAAATTCCCACAGCCCATCGACAAGAAGGGAGTGCGCAGATTCGTTGGCTTGTGTGCCTATTACAGGTGCTTCGTCAAGAACTTTTGGTGCATCGCCAGGCCCAATAACCTCTCTCACAAAATCAGACGTCGATTTCAAGTGGCAAGCAGCGCAAGCGGATGCCTTCCAACAGCTTAAACAGCACCTGCAGTCACCACTAGTGCTCGCCCACTTCAATGAAGACACCGACATCTACACTGACACGACTAGCCTAGGCCTCAGTGCCGTCCTAGTCCAAAGGAAAGACAGATTTGAAAGGGTCATTGCTTACACTAGTCGGTTGCTGTCAATAGCAGAAGCTAATTATTTTACGACGGAAAAGGAATATTGACTTGCCATCATTTGGGCTACTACCACGAAATTCTGCCCTTACCTATATGGCAGACCGTTCAAAGTTGTAAGCAACCACCATACCTCGTGTTGGCTGACAAATTTAAAGGACCCTTCAGGATGCCTCACACGCCAGCGTCTGAGACTCCAGGAATTCGACATCACCGTCATCTATAAATCGGGACGGAAGCACTCTGATGCTGACTGCTTATCACGCACCCCCATTGACCCGCCGCCGCAAGGTGACGAGGATGACGACGCCTTCCTAGGAACAATAGGCGCAGAAAACTTCGCTGAGCAGCATTAAGCAGACCCAGTACTAAAAAGCTTCGTCGAGTATTTGGAAGGCAACACCGACGTTGTCCCTTGGGCATTTAGGCGAGGATTGTATTTGTTTTCGCTGCAAAATGGCGTCCTCGTTTGCTAAACGACGGCCAGCGGGATTACTACAGCCAATCGAGCCTCCTTGTGGACCATTTCAGCAGATCGGGATGGATTTGTTGGGACCTTTTCTGACGTCAACATCTGGAATTAAGTGGATCATCATGCCTGACTGCCTTATTCGCTACGCCGAAACGAAAGCTCTGCCTAAAGGTAGTGCGGCCGAAGTTGCTAAATTCTTTGTCGAGAACATCCTGCTGCGACATGGTGGCCCAGAAGACCTCATCACCGACAGAGGAACGGCCTTCACTGCAGAGCTCACCCACACCATTTTGCAACACAGCCAAACAAGCTACAGGAGGACAACTGCCTATCACCTACAGACGAATGGCCTTATGGAGCGGCTTAACAAGACTCTCGCTGACATTCTTGCAATGTACGTTGATGTCGAGCACAAGACGTGGGATTGCCATCCTGCCATACGTAACCTTCGCATACAGCACGACAGTGCAAGAAACAACACAGATCACGCCGTTCAAGCTGGTTTATGGCAGGAACTCGACGATGACTCTCGACGCCATGCTGCTGCATGTCACTGACAAAGAGAATCTCGACATCGCCGCCTATCTCCAGCGCGCCAAAAAAGCCCGACAGCTCACCCGCCTGCGCATAAAGAACCAGCAGAGGGCCGACAGCCAAAACTACAATCTTCGATGACGCTATGTCGAGTACCAGCCTGGCGACCGTGTTTGGGTTTGGACCCGAATACGCCGACGAAGATTTAGCGACTTAGCGAGAAACTTTACAAGATCATCCGACGTATTGGTGCACTGGACTATGAGGTTGTGTCAGACGGCATTTCGCAATCACAGCGCCGCCACTCACAGCCTGAAATAGTCCATGTTGTGTGCCTTAAGCCCTTCTACCAGCGCTAACTCTGGAACTTTGTTTCTTTGTAGCATCGGGACGATGCGATGCTTTTTAAGAGGGGGCATTCACACGCGTACTTATTTATCCTTTTCTCGGGGACTGCATTTCACCCACTAACAACTTAACGTTATCGCTAAGCGCAAGACACGCCTGCATGATTGGAACTTGCTCGAATGTTATTGATGGTTCTGTCCGTTGACTGTTGTCACCGAAGCTTATGTAATCTGATTGTATGCACAACGCGAATTGTGTAGTGCTTTCTGGGAGACACACGGGCACCAGCGATTTCTCTGGAACTTTCGCTGACTCATGTATAAAAGCCGACGTGCTTGATCGGCAGATTAGATTACGATGATCGCCGACTGTGCTTGCCGCTATCGTTGTGCTTTGAGTGTTACTTGCTTTTGTGGGCACCAGTTCGCCCAATAAAAAGTTAGTTTCATCATTTACAGTTTTGATGCTGTGTTCTTCGCCATCACTGCCACGTGACAATATTCACAAGTCTCTGTAAACCTCTTGCATTGTCCACTGGTAGCACCACGCCATCTGCAAACTTCATTCCAGGGACCTTCTGTTGCACTCTTTGCCCATTACGAATCCAAGACAAATCAAACCCGAATTCACCGTTTTCCAGTCGTTCTATGCCCCTAATATAATGCGGGAACAAAAATGAAGACTGAAGACATCTTTGGTTCAGTCCACAGTGAATTTCCGCCACTTCACTTCATTGCATTTCCGGGCTTCCTATGCAATTTGTACTCAGTTGTTCCTATAAATCTCTCTCATTATTCCACGAATTAGTCATTTATGCCTTCATGCTTGAGAATATCCCATAACAATTTCCTGTCTATGTTGTCATAGGCTTCCTTAATATTGTCTCGGTACACAGGCCTGTAGGTATACAGGTAGCGTAGGTGATAACACGATCACATCCCTGTTGGCATTGAGCTAAGACGGCTCCGATACCGTGACCACTGGCATCGGTACAGACGTCTGTAGGAGAGGATGGGTCAAAGTGGGCCAGTATAGGTGGCGTGGTGAGAATGTTGGTCAGGTGGGTAAACGCGGCAGTTTGAGCGGGACCCCACATAAATGGCACGTCCTTCTTGAGAAGATCAGTAAGTGGTCGGAAAATCACTGCGAAGTCTTTAACGAACTGATGGAAGTAGGAGCTGAGTGCTGCAGGGCTTTGGACGTCTTTGACAGACTGAGGTACAGGAAAAGACGTGACAGCACAAATTTTCTCCGGGTCTGGTTGAATACCGGAAGCGTCGACAAGGTGGCCCAGCAGTGTAATCTGCCGACGACCGAAGTGACACTTCGATGAATTTAGTTGGAGCCCAGCCTCACGGCAGACTTGAAGAACAGCTGACAAGCGCTCAAGGTGTGTCTCAAATATAGGCGAAAATACGAGAATGTCGTCTAGGTAGCAGAGGCATGTTGACCATTTGAACCCTTGAAGCAGAGTCCATCATACATTCAAACGTGGCTGGGGTGTTACATAGACCGAATGGTATAACTTTGAATTGATATAGACCTTCAGGGGTGATGAACGCAGTCCTCTTTTGGTCCTTTTCATCTACAGAAATTTCCCAATAACCAGACCGAAGGTCTATTGATGAAAAGTAGTTGGCACCATGGAGACAATCGAGGGTGTCATCAATGAAAGGCAAGGGGTAGACATCTTTTTTGGCAGTTCGGTTTAGATGATGATAATCTGTGCAGAAACGCCATGTGCCATCTTTCTTTTTAACAAGCAAAACGGGCGACGTCCAAGGGCTCGACGAGGGTTCAACAATGCCTTTGGCAAGCATAACCATAAGGCGACACAGAGCTGCTGCTTGTTCAGGCAATAGGTCTGCAGCAATCACGGGACGAAATGTTGCATCAGGGCAAATAGCATCCTGTGGACATGGTGAAGAATCGGAGCAGACGTCTACGGATAACGCCGGGACGTGGTCATCTCCTATAGCAGGCAGCCTTGCAACTGATATGCCGTGGGGGAGAACTCGCTTTTGTCAGGTCAAAATTCACGACGAGGAGGCATGTCCGGTTAGCGGCGACAATTATGGCGGAGTGGGGCACAGTGATATTGCACATCAAAAGGACATCAGGAACAGGTGTGGCGACGTAATCATCATCGGGCACAGGGACATATAATGGCAAATCAACAAAAGTCAAGGCTTTAGGCGGCAGGTGGACGAAGGCAGTCGTACTAAAGTTGTTCGGCACGAATATGCGCGAGTAGAGGAAGTTCGAGGCAAAGGGTACCGGCAGAACAGTCGATCAAAGCTGAATGCGCCGTAAGAAAGTCTAGACCATGGGGACAATTGGTCAGCACTGTAAAAAGAGCTGGAACGTGGCGGTCATCGATACTTATACGGGAAGCACACATTCCAGTGACGGAAACAGTGCTGCCATTGGCAACGCATACAGCTCGTGTAGTAGCAGGCGTGAGAACCTTCTTCAGTTGACGACGGAGGTTATAACTCATTATGGACAACTGGGCTCTAGTATCTATTAACGCCATCAAAGGGACACCGTCAACATGAACATCAAGTTCTCGTTCATTGGGAGCGTCAATGGAGGATTTCGACACGATGAAGATAATGCAGCAATATCTAGAAATGCTATCCATAAAGGTGTATTCCAAGCTATTGAAAGCTTGTCCGCACTTTTGTTAGCAGACAAGTGCACTGCAATGTGACATGCCTTTTTCTACTCCCGACAGAAATACGCAGCTACACAATTCCTGTGGGCATCAATGTTGAAATGACGCCCTTGTCCCTCATCCATTACACCTGTCATGAGCCACAAAATGAAGAAAGAAAGAAGAAAAAGCAGAAGATAAGAAGAGAACAAGAAGACTCGAGGAGTTGGTGGCAGAAATAAAGAAAAAAGAAGTTAGAAAATAAGAGCGGCTGAATAAAAGGAATGCAATATGAAAGTAGAAGAAGAAGCGCAAAAGTGCACGCGCAGCTACGTGGCCAACGGGAGAAGGGACACGTAGCCGAGGAGAGCAGCCCAGCTACGCTCTGGGACGCAGGCAGGCAGAAGGAGCTGGAGGCCGAACAGGACGGGTGAATCGCGGAGACGGCGGCAACCCAATGGAAGCTGTGCTTCAGCTGCCGCGGCCACGACCCGCGAGCTGAGCGAACGCCCCATCGGAAGCCGCAGCTACAGGCTGACGGCACCGCTTCCCGGATTCCCTGCGGCTACGATCCGCAGGCTTGCGGAGTTGACCGGGCGATCCAGGCGCCTCGGTCACCCCACCATCCTGACCCCCGAAACAGGCCAAACAGTGGACTGAACGTCGGACACAGCGACTTCGAGTCTACGACGCATCGGCGGGCCCAACGACGTGTCGCCGGAAGCCACGACGACGAGGTGACGTGGCCACGTCGAGGGACGCCATGTAAATATTTTGGACTTATCAATTCAAGGTAGCTGAGGACTTTGGGGTATTTCTAGAATTGACTTGTGCTGTAAATTGTTTGTTTAGTGCTGTTGTCTTTGCCGTTTGTTTTTACGATTATAAATGTTTGTCTTAAACGTTCGACTTGTCCCTGTCTGTCTTTAGTCCACCGAAAGCCGTGACAACACCCAAAATCGTGCCGTGTGGTTCCAATTTAACAGAGCTCCAGTACCGGCACCTGGCTCTGCTGCATATAGATGTGTGGGATGTTTAAAACAAGTCAGGCTTTCCTAGGACTGTACAGGGCATCCCGAGATTTCCTGAATCTACATCCCCAGGGCCGTGTACTGTCGATTAATACCAAGTGTTGCATCACATGCTGTCACTTGTGGGGATGCGCGACTCTCACGCGTCTCCTGTAATCCGGCTTCACCGCGTGGCTCAGCGCCGGCGGCGGTCGTGGTGGTTGCGGCGCATTGTCGCGATGCTAACGCCACCGAATGGCGGGGTGACTTGGGAGAAAGAGGTTGAAGGCGCTTCATCTTTGGCTTGGGATCGGCGACCAACAGACACGAACGCTTCACGGGACCGTCTCGCGAGGCTAAGAGCAGGACACCGGTATGGACGAACACGGATCGTTCGAACGCGCCACCATTCGCATGACCGTACATGTGAACGACTAGCCGATAGTGTCACAGCATGAGGTGAACATATTCGCTCGCTATCGGGTCGCGGTGAGTCGGACTTCCTTGATTTGTGGCACACCCATGTGAATGTTCTATTGGTAGTAATTCGGCTAGTGTGTATTAGTGTATGAAAGGTGCTATAAATGCCCTTTTGATTGTTTGCACTACTGTGTTGTCGTTCCTTTGTCCCAAAAGCATGTGTGAGACCCCACATCTGGCTGCCCAACGGGAACCACTTGGGGCATCGGACGATAATTTTAAGTTTTGCTAGGTTCGAGGCAACCTTTGTCTCAACCGAAGCGTAGTCCTAGCGTGGATTTTGATCGCTAGTGTCACCGGCATGCTTTCTTGAGCGAGGCGATGGTTGCTGTAGCGTGTTTGAACTTTTCAACATGCTAAGTGCTTTCACGAGTGTTTTGTTGAAGTACACTCGTCGGTACGAGAGCCACGTGGTCTGCATCCTGGAAGAGCGAGGCCTAGCGCCCGCAGAGCAATGGCAAGCCTGAAGCGAGTGAGTACGGAAGTGTCGTGGGTGGGCCGAATTTCTTATGTCAATAGCTTCTTCTATCTCTGACTTCAGAAATCACGGCTCAGGAAGCCGGGTGGCCTAGGGCCACGGGTGCCGCTACGGGCTGACTGGTATTGCGGCCTGGCACCGGGCGCTCCGACACCGTCTGGGACGGTGGGCGCCGTCAACTCGGATGCTGTGTGCACCGAGCGGGGTAGGACCACCTCACAGAGCTAACGTCTTCTCGCGGCTGCCTGTTGTGCCCATTTTGGGTGATGTTTTGTTTTTGGATGCCGGTTGTTGTCAAAGTAGCGACGCATTAGGCCTAAGGCTTTACAAAGCCGGCTGTCGCATGTTGAGGGACACAACATGGTAGGCCGTGGTGTTTAGGGGTCGCACATTGCTTCCCTCATTAGTTCGCCTGGCACGAATTGAAATTACTCGTTCTACTCAAGAAAGCAAGCTTTGTTCACGTGAACCTAGCATATGAATAGACGCCCGAAATTTTGCTAGCCGAATTGAACATCGTACCACGTGGGCGATACGTATGCTGAATTCCTCTTCCTTGCACTACTTTAGTGTTTGTCGAGTGCGTTGAGCGTACGCAGTGTGAGCGGAGTCACCCCTGGTTTGCTGTCACTTGCACATCGTCAGTGCTGCTGCCCCGGACTACAATTGAGCTACCCCAGGCGATGCAGATGCCTGTGGCCAGTTCGGTGCAGATATTTCGGCGGCCGCCTGTGTCCGGCTCGCTACCCTCGGCGGCTGGGAAAAGAGCCAGCAGGGCGCGTCGGCGTGAGCGACACTTGCTCTTGCCGACTTCTGCATCGCCGTTTCCGGACACCTGGGCTTGAGTCGTGCCGTCGAATCTGCAGAGATGATGCTGTGACCAACGGACGCCAGCGGTGAACTCCAGAGACAATGTCGGCTTGCATGTTGTGGATAACGTGTAGACATTTCCTCGGCACGGCCATTGTCGCATTTGTTCGCGACGCGTGCGTTGACAGACCGTGTGACATGTTTCGCCAGTGTATGCGTAGTGATTTAAGGTTGGGGGGATGTGGGGATGCGCGACTCTCACGCGTCTCCTCTAATCCGGCTTCACCGCGCGTGGCTAAGCGCCGGCGTCGGTCGTGCTGGTTGCGGTGCATTGCGAGAGATGGCACGAGTGTTGCGATGCTAACGCCACCGAACGGCGGGGTGACTTGGCAGAAAAAGGTCGAAGGCGCTGCGTCTTCGGGTTGGGATCGGCGAGCGATGCGGACGTGCCGCACGTGCGCCGGTCCACGCTTCGCGAGACCGTCTCGCGTGGCTGGGAGCAGGGCACCGGTATGGACGAAGACAGATCGTTCGAACGCGCCACCGTTCGCGTGACCGTACACGTGAACGACTGGACAATGGTGTCATAGCATGGGGCGAACATATTCGCTCATTATCTGGTCGCGCTGAGTCGGACTTCCTTGATTTGTAGCACGCCCATGTGAATGTTCTATGGGTAGTAATTCGGCTAGCGCGTATTAGTGTATGAAAGGTGCAATGAATGCCCTTTTCATTGTTTGTACTACTGTGTTGTCGTTCCTTTGTCCCAAGAGCACGTATGAGACCCCACACACTTGAGTGTGAAATTCCTGATGTATTCGTTATTCAATCTTGCAGGAAGTTCCAGCTGCACATTTCACTACCTCGAGGTTGTCCCAGGGCTGCCATCATCATCAGCTGCTGCTGACTTGAGCTCACTTGAACAATGGTGGCTACACTGCCAGCTGTGCCATCCACTGTGGAAACCAACCTGCCTGTTGCTTAGCCCAATTGTAGTGGTGGCCATATTGGAAAGTGACCTGACATGTTCTGTACTTATTGAAACAGTTGAAATAAGAAAGTGTTTATGGGTGCCTAAAGTTAAGTGAATACTGTGAATATCTGGAGCAGGTTCTTTGGTTTCTTTCTTTTTTTTTGTATGTATTGCGAATTCAGTAGCTTGGGAAAGCACCTTGCAAATTATACTATACTACATTCAAAAGTAAGCAGTGAATGGTTTTTTATAGCTATTGCACATCACAAGCTTTGGTACAGAGTGAATTTCGAGATGCTAGGAAAGTATTGTGCTACAGGAGGGGCCAGGGCGGTGTAAAGCCACTCTGTTTCCCGAGGAAGGCCTTGTGCACTGTGGTGATGCATGTTTGTGCTGTCAGCATGATATGAGAACCCCTAAAATATTGCCGCCCTGTTTACTGTAGTTGATGATCTGCCACCATAATACGCAGCATGCATGTGCAAGTTGTCACACAAGGGTTTAATGTGCCTTGCCATGTAAGTTAAAGCACTGGATGTGGTCATGTTCCCAATATGTTTTGTTTAGCTGTAATTCTCTCTTCTTTAAAATCTGTTGGGTGCCTCTTCACATTACATTTGTCACTTATATGTATTCATGCAAATATGATATGCACTGACTGTAATATCTCTTTTCGTTAATTCATGCTCAACAGAGTTGTGTGCCACCAGGGAGTGGATGTGATTCCGATGAGGCAATTCTTCTGATGTCTGCGTTTATTTGTTCAGTTGTGTGTTATGTTCTCATGTAGTGGTAGCGGCCATTGTTACCACTTTCAGCCGTGCCATAGCACTCTTCTTTAATGCACTTTGATCTGGCTTCAGACATCAGACAACCAAGTCAAGGAGTGGTGGATGTTCTAGTTTCTCCTTGCAACATACTTGTTGAGGCACTGCTGAAAAAAAAAAAAAAAAAAAGCTCAGCCTTCGCCAGGATATTGTGTTGTGCAAGGTCACCATCTCATGATTGTTTGTAATGTTGGTGTTGGTATCAATGGTATTGCACTTGTAACACGAAGTACCCTTGTGAATTTTATTCCCTTCAACTTCCAAGAACTTGGCCACCTGTGTAAGGTTTAGGGCATGATGTCGCCTTCTATTCCTACCCTGCCAAAATTTCTGTCATTCACACCCTTGCTTCTTCGAGGCCTCGTTTTCCCAGACAGTCACTTGGCAGCTGGAACCGAGTGTTACACTATTGTTGCAGCACCATAATCTGCAAGTCAGTTCAGGTCTGAAAGTTTGTGGTAAATGTTTGAACTGCACAGTATGTTGCTCATGCATAGAGTCTCACAAGTTGCTGCATTTAGTTTTTGCACTTACTGTTATAATCTCAGCTGCTTGCTGCCAGAAGGAAACCATTTGTTTACTGCACTTGAGGTCACAAAACTTTAGAAATGCCTCGAACTATTTATTTATTTCAAGTGAACTTTCCTATTGTGCATTTGTTTACAAAACCGTTCTTTCTGTTATATTCATTAAGGTCAACAATGTGATCATTTCATGCCTGCTTAAGGGGGTCCTGAACCACCCCTCGAGCTAGGTTAAAAAACACTTTCCACAGATAGCACATACTGAACATCTCAAACAAATTTTGCACTTGTGCACGGGGTGTTAGGCTCGCAGGCGGAGTGCAGATTCCCCTTTTTCTCAAACACTCTCTCTTCAGTAAAAGCCTTCGTCTCAAAGGTGCTGCTGGCGGCTTCCATATTTCGTCATATAGCAGATTCTCATACATGGCTGCTATCGGCCGAGATCAATCATGATGCGTGAGCCAACTGTCGTCTGCTCATACTCAGTTGCGCCTGCCCATGTAGGAATGAAACCTTGCTTATTGGGTGTCGTTGCCATCAACTCTCACTAATTTTGATTAGTGTGGAGCACTCGACTAGCGTTGAACTATGCGAATGGGGGGAAAGGTAAATATGGTGCTTGAAGTATTGGCGCTCGAACTAGGTCTTACTGAAAAATTATTTCACTTAAGTATTCCTAGGGGGTACCATACTCGTTCGAAGATATTTTCGAGACTTCAAAGAAATGTGGTTCAGGGCCCCTTTAACATGCTTTGGCTTATCAGTTATCATTATGTTTCACTCGTAACGCTCAACTTATTTTGTTTTTTATGTGCAGCATGTTATTTGCTTGGCTCACTGTGCACTTTACTTCAATCTGTTTATTTGCCATAGTGACAGATTTTGTCCGGTGGTTTCTTTTCTGTTTTGTCTAACATTGCAGGGGATACAGGTCCTACAACTACCTCAAGAGCATTTTATTCAGTGCAGGTTTCAGTATGATGTCATCAAGCTAAGGCTCATGTGTGCTTTTTTTACCTGGTTTAGTCGGTTTCATTTTTGATTCCAGTTTATACACAGTTCTTGCACTGTAGCATTGTGCTAAGTTACATTATTCTCAGGTTTCCTATAGCTCCGAAAGTTTGCACCTACCTCCATAGTGTACTTGTTCTAACCTTGTTATTATAGGGGCAGAAAACAAACAGAACACTTGTGCTCATGCCTCTGATAAATGGGATACACACTGTGTGGGAGCAGGCTCTTCAATGCACTCAGGTATTCATTTCAATACATTTTCTCAGGAGAGGTCTTATAGGTAGCCATATTTTTTTAATATCTTTGGTAACAACTTTTCCCTATATAACATGAAATGGGATATGTCAATGAATATGCCTTGTCTAACACATGTGCATGACAAGCCTGTACATGCACTGATGTTGGTTGTGTTTGTTGGTGTTCACACACTATGTAGTAAGCATTTCCCATGGACGAATGCACAATCATGACACTTTGCACAAAAGTGCTTTCAAATGTCTTGCCACTACCATGGCTTTCGCATGAGACCTACAGTAGTATAAGCAAAAGGTCAACTAGTGCATGATTCATACTTTGTTCTGTGGGCACAATGACTAGTGATAACTGCTACGGCTACACTGTGCTTGCATTAGCAGTTTAAAATGTGAGCACTAAAATGCTGCTCTTTCATACAACTTGTTGTTTGAACTTTTGTACATTTTTCTTTTTGCAACCGACTCTTCAGTTATGCACACTATATACAGCATAAGTGCCCCGTGAGCTGTCTCAATAAAGGTTTTCTGACATTTATTTTGCTCAAAATGTTGTGTCCACCCTTGCCATTAGTGTGGGCAGTGCCTCTTATAAAATAGATGCCTGGAACAGGGGCGTAGCCAGAAATTTTTTTCGGGGGGGGGGGGGGGTGGTTCACCAGCCTGAGCGCGGGGGGGGGGGGCAAGCATCTGCTTTCCTCTATGTGACGTGTTCGCTAACAAATATCGGTAGTTTAAGCAGACTCTATACATGTATATCAAAAACATGGGACTACCCCCCCCCCCTCGCGTGTGCTTGTGAAGAAATTAAGTAAAACGTAAAGTAAGCTCAGTAAAATACAGTAAGTACGACAGGTACAGTGGGCGTTTGGAGCAACGGTCTCTCATCGCGCCTATGAATGGACCAGTCTTCGAAAACGCATCATTGAGACGACCCGTCCGATCGGAGAAGACATCATTAATTGTTAATCTCCGTTAAGCGTAGATGGTGTCGTCCTCATCGGGGCGAAGTGCGTTTCACAAGTCAAGGACGGCTATACACGTGAAAATGCACATGTGACCAGGCTCTATACCTACTCCCATAGCAATAGCTTGTTCGCTGCGTCTTTGCTCTAGAAAACTTAAATACGCGCAAGAACGCATAATGCTTTTTTTTTTCAAAGCTTTCGTTGCCCTGCTCTCTCATACAAGAAGGTTGCATTTCCTGCGGCAAGTGCATGGACCGCTGTGTCTTCCGTTGTGTGCGAGCGTGCAGCCGTCATTTGCCTTTACGTCAACAGATTCAGAATTGTACAGAATATTTCACCGCACAGCATGTGTACGCATTTTAAGTAGTGCGTGCAACTCATTTCTGCTTCACTTACGCCGGTGCAAACAGGAAGCGGCCTTGTACCTCACAGAACGTCGACTGATTGGTGTACTAGTGATGCAGGAATGAACTCCGGTCTTGTTCTGTGCATAGTGCACATAATCAATTTCTCAGGACGCGTGAACTCCGACGAGAACTGTCGGCACCTGCAACAAGAGTTTACTTACTCTGTACTGCGCACAGCAGTAATCCATGCTTGTCGGCTGTCTGTTTCGTGCATTCTGTTGCGAGTCAGTGGAATTTCACTCCTGGCATCAACCTCTTCGTGTGTACATTGCTGGCTTGGGATTCCACAACACAACAGCAACTACCAGCCTTCCGTAATTGCTGGTTTGGGATTCAACAACACAACAGTAACTACCAGCCTTCCGTAGGGGCGCAATCAGATACAAGAAACGTTTCGAGCGCAGACTAGATCCTGCGCGAGCGCGGCCTAACCGGCACCTGAAGGGAAGCGGTGGAAATGTATACCGGAAATTTAGGCCACCTGGGGTCTTTAACGTGCACCTAAATCTAAACGGGCCTCGAGCATTTTCGCCTTCATCTAAAATGCGGCTGCCGCATTTGTTGCTGCAGAATGCGGCCGCCACATTCTCGCCTAAAACCCCACATGGTGTCAAAGCCTTGACAAACACCGTGACAGTTTTTTCCATATGCAGACATGATTCGCTGTAAATTACCAACCCAAACGGAAGCGCCCAGGAATGAAATTGTGATAGTAGCACCGGTTTCTTGAATTATGTCAGCGCGAAGCGACGAGAAAAAAGGGTGGGTAAGTGGGGGGGGGGGGTTGCGCAAAAAACATTTTTTGGGGGGGGGGGGGGTTGAACACCCCCCCCCCTGGCTACGCCCCTGGCCTGGAATGTTGCCTCCACGTAATTAATGCACGCATTGATAAGTCTGTTAAGAAGGTGTGCACTTGGGCAAGTGGGTAATTCATTTATAACTTGCTAAACCACATTACTGCCCTCATCGAGCAAAGAACTATGGTTTCTTGCATATTCGCCTTGGTCACATTGAGGGCAACATTATCTGTTGTTTTTTGTACATACGTTCTGTTACCCTTGCATTAATTCCAGTTGGAAGCAGCACCGTGTTTGTCTTACATGTTTCTTTGTCTACAAGTCCCATCAGTAATGCACTTTAGCAAGCTAAAGAACTCTGTTAAGTTTTTTTTGTTCAACCAACCTTAAGCTTCAGGCGAGCGGTTCTTTTCTTGTAAACACCACAGTGTCACCCACAAGAGCCATGTGCTATGTGTGCTTTACGGTTCCCGAGTTGGAGAAACATACGATAGAGCTCTGATGTGACAAGCTGAAAATAGTAGTTATATTCTAATAGCACATGTGCATGATGGTGTCGCGAATTTCCTCCATGGGCAGCGACACAGACCCTCAACACTAGTTTGTCCAAATACTAGGCTACAGAGAGCACTGAAATGATGTGAGGAACAGATTACGGGGCTCATGTTATCTGTTCCTCTTGTCTTCATGAGTTTAGTGTTGCATATAAAGAGGGCTTGGACGCACACCAGTGCAACCACCTGGGAGCAGCTACAATGAAATGGCAACTTCACATTGGAGAAGTTTTGGGTACCTGAAACAAAGTCGGTCAGAAAAGTCTCTTTGCTATAAAGGCCCCCTTGGAAACATACCTGCAGGAGCAGCTTCACGTTTCACATGGAAGCTGCTCCTGCTTCACATGGAAAAGTGTGAACAAGGCCATGTGCATCTGTGGCAAGGCATACATATTGATAACTAGATAAGAACCAAGCGGAAAAGAAATGTCTATCTTCATAAAGCATTAGAACCATTGCAACTGACAATGGAACTATTCACAGTAAGACTCGGGTGGAGGCTGTTGGCTAACCTTTCATTAAAACGTCTGCCAAACATTTCTATTGTCCCCTTTTTTCATAATGCAGTGTAGACCGCTTATAACGTAT
This sequence comes from Dermacentor silvarum, assembly GCF_013339745.2. Lineage (NCBI taxonomy): Eukaryota > Metazoa > Arthropoda > Arachnida > Ixodida > Ixodidae > Dermacentor > Dermacentor silvarum. Next base: position 179,610,983 of record NC_051161.1, on the reverse strand, counting down.
GTCGCCGGAGTCGCGAATATCCACACTATAAGCGGTACCGCCCTACCCAGGTAGCACAAAAGAGATACATAACGTTTTTGTAGCGTTTATCCAAGACGATAAAAACGGTTTAAAGAAGACATCAGTGAGACAACTTCGTCGGTAAAACGTCGTATATATCGGCTAATGTCCGGCTTAATTACTTTTCTGAGACGATCTATAACATGTCTTAGACATATTCGAAAAGCTCGTCTAGAAATAGGATTGGAAAAGAAACAAATAAGCCCTTTGCCAAAGCTATTCATATCCAATTTCTAAACGTTTTCAAGACGTTATCAAAAAGCTGGTCTAGAAATGGTCTTGGAAGGTTTACGATAATCTGAAGCTAATTTTCGGGGGTTACAGATGAGTCCAAGCGTCGGTGTCGAGTGCAAAAGAGCTCCTGGTGCAGTGCCAAGCACTGTTGCCCATCGACGCCGACGCATCCTCTACCATGCAAGTCACATGAAAATGAACAAGTCCACGAAAATGAATCTAGAATACTGTCTTTGGTATGCAGCAACGATGTTTACAACCAAAATGGGAATGAAATCCCGCTAAGAAAAAATGGGCGTGTCTGGATGAGCGTCCAGGCCCGGGCTTTTGCGCCAAGTGCGCATGGAATGAGGACGTACAGTACGACGAAGCAAAAGTTTATTGAAAAAATGCAAGATTTCAGCAAAATGTATAGAAATACAAAGTAAATTAAATTAAAAGTACCCCAACAATGACTAAAGTTTGGAGATACAATTTTTAATGAACTAGAAACCGATAAACAATGACTACAATATGCAAACAAAACTCGTAACGTTTCTTATTTAGCAAAGTAAACAGCCGATTCAGTCAGATGAACAGACTAGAGTTATTTAGAGATTGATATCACAGCAACTGCAAGAAGCAGACTGAGAAATGTGATTTGATCGCATGGTAGCTGCCTACAAGCAATGTTACCAATAATCTAGAAGCTTGAAAAGAACACAAAAATGAATAACGCTGCATTGTATCAAAAACAAACACTGGGAACATGTTAAAAAAAAAACAATACTACCTTTGGGATAAGTCCAATGATGTAATGGTGTAAATTAAAAGAACCATAAAACCAAAAAGCAACAATCAAGTAAAAATAGTATAAAATACTCAAACGGGGAAATCAGTGTCACAAGTGTACATCATTGTATTGCAGTGTACGATGAGACTGAGCAATCCTACATAAATAAAATAATCTTAGCATTCTAGTACACGAGACATGGATGTATAAGCCTGATATTACAAACTTATATAAACCTGGAAATTAGAACTATTGCACTGAAAGCTTCATTCAAGTAACCAAGGAAGTAATTCTTGGTTTATATGTAAAGCATTGTACAAGAGGCACATATGTACCACTCTGGAAAAAAAAAAAAACAAGCATAAGGTCGCCATGAATCATCAAACCAGTGAATACGTTTGTACACTGCCATATTACACTTTACACACATCTCCTGTTTCCTAAAGTAAAAAAAAAAAGCGCTCTGAATGACAAGAAGCTTTTGCACATGTAACCCCGAGGAAACGCTTTATCATTTCGCCCTCTAGCAGCCATCGTCATCTTCCTCAGCCGCTTTTTATACAGGGTGTTTCACGTAACTTGGCCCAAACTTTAAATATGCAAATGCAATGTAGCTGGACGTTTGTCGCCGCTTGGAGATACTCAGATTATTTTTTTTATTCCACCTAATTAGATAATTAGTCTTCAGTAATTCTTCAACATCTCGATTATTATAATTAGATAAGTGTCAATGAGAAATTGTAGAGCAACATGAAAACCTCCCGATACAGCTTTCTGTTGCTCAATAGGTGCTACTTAAAAACGTTTTTAAGAATATGATAGAAGCCCCCAAACACACTCAGAACTGCTGCGTGACTGGCCGCTCGAGCCAGTTTGACACTTATCTCATTGATAATTAACTATAACTGAGAAGTTGATTAATTATTGAAGAGCAATTATATAATTAGGCAGAATGCAAAATATTTATTTATTTATTTATTTAAAAATACCTTACAGGCCCAAAGGGCATCGAGTAAGGGGGGTTTACTTAATACAATGAAAGCACAAGCAAACTAGTATGAACAGGGTTACAATGCAAGTGAACATCAAAACGCAAAGCAACAGAGTAAATTGCAAAATGCAAAACAAGTCTCCAACGCAAGTGAAGAAAAAAAAATGCAGCACAACAGAATACGTTTGCGAAATAAGCACTAAAAGAGCCTTTGAGCTTGCAACATGTAGCAAAATAAACAAAAGAACTTAAATGACGAGACCATGTTACAGCTTTTATTTAACAAAAAATATGTACCTCAAGCTTGTGGCGAAATGTGTTAAGGTTATCAGAGGCGATATCATCGGGAAGATCATTCCACATGCAGATGGCTTGTGGAAGTGCGGATGTGTTAAAAGCGTTCGTATTGCCAAAGATGCGCGTGAAGCTGAGGTGATTATGTAGCCTGCGTGACGTGAAAAGGGGGCGTTCAAGGTGTAACGAGGCTATTTTATTGCTGTAGATGTACTTGTGAAACAGGCATAGGAGAGACATTTGACGGCGAATAGCCAATGGTTTAAGGGAATGATCAAGTTTAAGTTGAGTCACACTTGAATGATTGTCATAGTTCCTTGAAATGTAACGGGCAGCTGTGTTCTGAACTGCTTCAAGCATGTTAATTTGATAATGAGCGGAAGGGGACGAAACAGATGAGGCATACTCAAGTTGTGGGCGGAATAAAGTTAGATTTGCGAACGTTTGAGGGGCAATGACGGAGGTTATGTCGTAAATACCCTAAAGTTTTTGAGGCTTTCACGCACGCAGCAGTGATGTGTTCAAACCAGGAGAGGCCTGGTGTAAGGTAAACGCCAAGATATTTATAACATGATGCCCGCGAAAGCTTGTCTCCCTGTATGTGGTAGGAAAAAATGGAAACGTCACGCTTACGTTCGAAAGAAATAATTTTATATTTGTTTGTATTTAGGGTCATGGAGCCAGGTGCTAGACCAGATAGAGATAGTGTTGAGATCGTCTTGAAGGATCAGGTGGTCGTCGGGACTGTTTATTGCTCTGTATAACATGCAGTCGTCAGCAAATATTCTAATACTTGATGATATGTTATTTGGCAGGTCATTTATATAGATCAGGAAAAGAAGCGGGCCTAGAACGCTGCCCTGTGGAACGCCAGAAAAGACGTAGGAAGAGTGAGAGGAAGTATTATTAACAATCGTGAACTGCTTGCGAAGTGAAAGGAAATTCCAAAGCCATGATAAAGTGAGAGAATCTAATCGAAGGGCAGATAATTTAGAAATGAGGCGGCAATGGGCGACGCGATCGAAAGCTTTGGCAAAATCAAGAAATATGGAATCGGTCTGTAGGCCATTGTTCATGTTGGAATAAAGGTCAGTGGTCAATTCCAGTAGCTGCGTTTCGCATGCCATGCCCTTCCTGAATCCGTGCTGGTTTGGAAAGAAGAATTTGTTAGTCTCCAGGTGATTGTAGATGTGGGAGGCGATTATATGCTCAAGAAGTTTGCAGCAGATGCATGTGAGTGATATCGGACGGTAGTTTTCAGGTAAATTCGTATTTCCGGATTTAAAAATCGGTATTATTTTAGCAATTTTCCAGTCGTCTGGCAGCTGTCCAGATGACAGTGACTGTTGAAAGATGTGGTATAATATTGTGCTGGATATAAAAACGGTATTTTTTAGCATTTTGGAGTTAATATCATCGATACCGGTTGATGTAGATGCCTTAAGCTTTCTAATTTTACATGCGATACCATCCACTATGATTTCAATGGGCTGCATGTACTGGTAGTGGTGCTCCGAGACATATGGCACGTCGCAATGATCTTGCCGAGTGAATACAGATGAGAAAAACATATTAAATGTAGACGAGCACTCGGAATCTGAGAGAGGAAAGTTGTTATCATCCAGTAATGATAACTGGTTTGTGCCTTGGCCAGGGGATATGAAGCGCCAGAATTTCTTTTGAATATTTTGCAAAAGGGAAGGCAAATAGGTGTGGAAATATTTATCTTTGGCATTGCATATTGCAGAACAGTAACTGGTCAAGCATTGTTTGTATTGTTCCCAAGCAGAAGATGTACCAACGCGCTTCGCATTATAGTACAAGGTTTTTTTTCTGTTTCTATGTTTACGAAGGGATTAGGTGAACCAAGGGTTTCATTTATCATTAGAAATTGTGATAATTGGGATACATTGGTCAACGAGTGAGGACATTTTATCTCTGAAAAGTGCCCAGTTTTCATTTACAGACCGATTGTCAAAAGAAGGTAGTAAAACTAGATTTAAAAATGTTTCGACCTCTGCGTTCATTTTGTTATAGTCGGCCATGTTGTAGTCCCGGATTTTCTTTTTTGATATTCCTGTGAATGGTAGAGGCAAGTCCAATGTTACTTCAATTAAATTATGGTCACTAAAGCCTTTTTGGCAACACACTGCCTTAAGTGTTTCCGGAGCGTTCGTCAGTAACAGGTCTAACGTGTTTACACCACGGGTCGGCTGATCAATGAGATAAATTACATCTGTGGGACACAGATCTTTGGCATTAGTGATACTAGCACGAAGTTCGTGTACAAAGGTATTGCTAGAATCCGGCGGGCGGTAGCAAATGCGAATTAGGATTTGAGCGTATTTAGTCAGACTATCCAGATGATTTCAAGGGTCGAGTCCAGATTTAGCGCGTACGAAGTCAGCATGTTTTTTACACCAAGAAGGACACCGCCACCTCTTTTGTCGATGCGATCTTTGCGATATATGTTGTAGCGTTTACTATCGGCAAGAACCTCGGTATTTGCGATTGCAGGGTACAACCAGATTTTTGTGAGCGCAAGAATATCGGAATCATTGTCTTCAAGTAAAGAGCAGATGGCGTCGCACTTTGGCATTATGCTTCGAATGTTCGTAAATGAAAGGAAGGAGTGACAAGAGGTGGCCCTTGGTGGTGCTTTCGCGCACATGTGTTAGTTGCGAGCTATCTTTCCAACAAAACAACAGCTTTGCTCACACGGTCGAGTATATGCCGTCCATGCACATCCTGTCAACTGAGAGTTTAAATGTTTTCTTTTGTGCTTTAGCAAATTCTATCAGCATTTTCCTTGCCTGTCGTGTAGCCAGGGAAAAATCTTCTCCAATCGAATATTGCGATCTCTTAAGTTTTCAAGCAGATGCAAGGACTTGCTGCTTATCCTTAAAGAAAGTGAATTTGGCTATTATGGGTCTCTGTTTGCCGTCTATGAATTTACTTAACCTATGCACACGTTCGAACTGTGCGCCAGTCATTGAAACGTTCAATTTTCGGAGCAGAACTTCACAATTTTTTGTCCAGGTGCTGCCCAGCCCTCGTTAGGATCGTCTTGTAACCCGAAGAAAAGCAGGTTTGATCTTTTCTGTCTATTTTCAGCATCTTGTCTATCTTCGCACCTGGGCGTAATTTTTGTCAAATGCCCTGAAGTTTGGTGCAAGGCATTATCAGCCGTAGCGGTTTCCGTTGCTGAGCGCGACGTGAAAGTTGATTCAAGCGTTTTCAGTCGCTTGAATCAACTCTAGTATCTAGTATAATCTGAGTATCTCCAAGCGACGGCAAACATTACCTTGGTTCTGTCCAGCTACGTAGCCTTTGCACATTTTTGAAGTTTGGCCCAAGTTAAGTGAAACTAGAGGCTTGGGCTAGTCGGTACATACTCGACAGAGGAACAGCGCGAAAAGACGAAGGACAAAAACAGGAACACACACCAGAGCTGATGTGTGGTCCCCTTGTCGTCCTTAGCCTTTTTGCGCTGTTCCCCTGTCGAGTCTGTATACGGCGTACTCCGGCGCATGTCTCGTGCTGCAAGGTTAAAAAAAAAGGAAGAACAAGAGAGCTTCTTCTGCTTCTGCCATCGGTCTGAACGGTACTAAATTCTTTTACTGAAGGCAAGACTGCGGATCGTCGAGGTGCTACAGCGGGACGGTCGTTGTTGCTACGCAGCACCTCTTGCTGAATTGTCAGCGATGCAGTTGGCCAGCTCGGCATCCAAGGCGACCACCCAATTCTGCGGCAGGCGCTGAAGGAACAGTTCATGCAGCAGCGGCCTGTTTGTGTCCAGCCCAGTCACTCAGAAGCCGCCGCATACGACATAGAAGTTCCGACGCTCGACGAGCTCCTGTTGGTTTAGAAGCTGCTGAAGCTGCCTGCGTGCAGACACGGACTTGCGATCCTGCATCGTCGATTTGAAGTGGTAATAAGGTGTGGTGTCGTGGGGCAAGTCCACAACTTCTTGAAACTCGTCAACTACTTCTGTCTAGAGAGTACCGAGACAGCATGGAGAAACCACGCGCACTGCGAGGTAATGTGCCGAAGGTCGAATATGGCCTCCACCTGAGTAAATCAGGTTGCAGGATTTTGTGGCCAAAAGGACGGCAGGTGAATTTCCAATGTGGCGAGGCCCTCTGCGCTGGTCGTTGATCTCTCGTTGGTGGCATCGTCCATGACGGGGTGCTCGCCGTACGATCACGTCCGGGTCACCACGTCTGAGGTTAGGTCCACTACAACAATGTGTGTCAGCGAGCGGAACATCTGAGAACCGTTCGGACCGATGGCAGGAGCAGAATCAGCTTTTATTTCCCTCCTTTTTTTTTTTATTACCTCGCAGCACGAAGCACGAGACACACGCGACAGAGTGCGCCATATATAAAAGGCGGCCGAGGAAGATGACGATGGCTGATAGAATCCCAACTTTCACATCCAAAAGTATTTGGCACACAGTCCAGGCAGTATTCCATTGCTTGGGAGCGCACCACTTAACATTATTCAGTGCCTCTTGCAATGGAACTGTCGTACATGCTGGTACTTGAAATGTTTTTAATGTATACACACTTGTTGCCCTGGACAAGTACGCCCAGATATTTGCACTAGTGCTCCATTTTGTCGAAGTGGACATGTATCCTGCACTACGCTGGTAGTTGAAATGTTTTGAATCCAAATGCAGTGGCTTCAGCAGAATTCTTGCCCTCATACTATTGCTGGCACATACAGGGTGTCCCAGCTAACTTTAGCCAGAGTTAAAAATATACCGCTGCACACTAAGACGACGCGACCAAATGCAGGTTGCGGACTATTGTTTGCATTAAATGAAACTATCTTTTGTATTCGGTTCAAATGCATAATTAACTTATATTAAATAACCAACGAAGCAAACTAAATTCAAATTATTAAGTTGTAGAGCGGTCTGCAAACCGTCCGATTAAACAGTTTCTAACTTTCTATTTATTAAGTACTATTAGTTTTTTTCCTCTTACTACTCATGTCTGCGAAAAAAAAAAAAAATACCATGTGACATGCTCGCTTGCGCGCCGTGACTGCAGAGCTACCAAACATTTCGCGTACGAACGAACACAACATTTAGCAGGGTGTGCTGCCGCTTAAAACACGACAGGGCAAGCGTTATCGCAGCGCAAGCGATAACGTTTGCTGGCGTAAATCGCGCAGCCAACGCCTGTGTCGGTGCCCTGTCGCCTTTTAAGCAGCATCTCCCTGCTAAATGCCATGTTCGTTTGTACACGGAACGTTTGGGGGCACTCCAATTACGACGCACATTTTTGTAGTAATGGTGCCAGCGCTAACATTCACAAATGCCATTATATGCTTAAAATCGGATATATTGGCGGGTTTGGAAGTTAACCAAAGATCAGTAGGCCGGTTGGCTTTGGGAGCACACGGTAATACGACAAATGAGGCAGTGCATGGTGACATGGGTTGGGCCTCTTTTGAAGTCAGAGAAGCACAGAGCAAAATTAGTTTTGAAGAAACGCTCAGGAACATGGATGAAAATAAATGGGCGGCTAAAGTGCACAAGTATCTCTACATGAAAAGCGTGGACACAGAATGGAGGAAGAGGTCAAGGAAGTTGGCAACCAAGTACAGGATAATCGAAACTGTAAATAGACAACCAGGGGTCATCAGAAAGAAAGTGAGAGAAATAGAGACCGTGAATTGGATGCAAAGAATGGAAACAAAAAGGACAATGGAGATTTACAAGAATGAGAAGAAAAAAATTAGAAGGGAAAATTTGTACGATAACACAAAGGGCAGTGCCTTGCTATTTGGGGCTCGAGCCGGTTGCCTAAGGACAAAAACATATCGGAACAAATATTCGGAACTAGATGAGACATGTGTATGCTGCAGTAAAGATCCAGAGACGACTCAGCCCATCCTGATGGAAAGCGACCGGATCCACCCAGCGAGAACCGTAGGTAACGTGCAACTCCCAGAAGCGCTTGGGTTTAAAGTGGAAGGAAACAAACAGATCAGCCGTAGAGATCAGCAAGAGACAATTAGAGTACTGGTGGAAAAAAAGCAGGGAAAAGATGGATACGACCTGATCTCTTAAAATCATAGGCAGCGGTACAAGGTAAATTTTTGAAAAAGAAAAAGAGGTATACAAAAATGCTAGATAAAGAACATGTATAGTATACCTGATTAAATCAAGCAGGCTAGGTGACTATTTGTCGCCGCCCCGTTTCAAAGGGGATGCCAATAAATCATCATCATCACATAAAGTCCCTATATAAGTACCGCCATCCTTTGATAAACGCCGCTTCTCTCTCTCCTGTATCACGGCCGGACTAGAGGGGCGGCACGCGCACTGGGAGTGCGCGCGTGCCGCCCCTCTAGTCCGGCCGTGCCTGTATCTCCGGTTGGACGATGATAGCGCGCGCTTTTCACTTCTTTATATTTTGTTTTTTTCCGCCTCAGAGCCATATTGAAAGTCCTCTGCTCAGTCGCCGGCGGCGGCGGCGGCGCGCGCCCGACCTGAAAGCTTCAACGTAGACTTTCTAGGTGCGCCGCCGTCGACTTGGCTTTCGCAAGCAAAAAGTAAAGAAAAAAGCAAGCGCTTAGGAGAGGATGCTGCGGATGAAAGAGTAGATGGCGGTACTTTGCACAAGGGGGCATGTCACATGGTATTTTTTTGTATTTTGAGGGCATCTGCAGTAAGCGGGAAAATACTATATAATACTTAATAGAAAGTTAGAAACTGTTTAATTGGACGTTTTGCAAACCACTCTTCTTTCCTAACTTCGTTGCTTCAGAAGTTGGTTCATTATTCTTAACTAATTATGCAATTAAGCAGAATACAAAAAATACTGACTTACGCCATACAATATGGTAAGCAACATGGGTTTGGTTGCGTTAGAATGCATCGACATATTTTAAAATTCTGGCTAAAGTTAGCTGGGACACCCTGTATATGCATTTGCTCTTCACTTGGTAGCACCAGAGGTAGCACTGAGGTGTATAGCACTGAAGACTTCCCTCTAGGTGTGCTTGCTAGATAAGTGGGGAGGCCTACGCATTCTTTCAAATTTTTGCAGCTTGTAATGAAACATAACAGCATGCACAAGTAAGCTACAATGTTAAAGACATGATAACTTTTATTATGACTTATGAAAGTGTTATGTACACAAAATATGCAAAATATACACTGTATCCGGATCATAAAAACAAACATAATGAGGGGTACTATAAAAATTATTGCAGGAATTGTTTTGAAGAGGCTGCTCAATGAAATCACATATGTAGATTCTACATTAAATTTACCAAGCATTTCAAGTGAAATTAGCGACAGCTAATTTAAATTAAATTGCGTTCACTCGCCCTTCCTGTGCTAGCAGTGTGATTGCTTGCATTTCTTAAGCGATTTGGAGAACGCCCTTTAAAGCAGATGAGGGAAGATGTCCCAATGTATGTTCATGTGTTCTCCCGCACTTTAACCAGTGGCCGCTGTGTTGATGCCAGTCGACTGAATGAGAACGATCAGTTGGCACATTCCAAGGGAGCAAGAATAATTAAAGCCGCTATGCGCACTTTAAAGCATTATCACGTTTTATGTCACCTGTCAACTGCTCGATCACTACCATTGAAGACACCACATTCAGTCACAATGCATTCGTCCGAGACTTCCGAGTACTTCTCAAGCACCGTGCTTACTTTGGCACACGCACGAACTCGGCAGACGGCCGACTAAATGCAGCGTATATGCGGTATCCATTCGCGAACTAGAAAAACTATAAGAAGAAGAAAGCTCCAATAAGGAGCGCAATATATCGCAACCATATGTCGAGGTGCCAAAGAAAATTGAATTTGCCCGTGTCACATTGGAAACGAAGTTCCTCTAAAGACCATGAAATACCAATAACGTAAGATAAAACGGGCCTGTGGCGTACCAACTATTTCTCGTGTGGGGGGCATACCGCAAACCACCTGCTTCTCTCTCTCACTCTCTCTCTCTCTATATATATATATATTGTCACGTAGTAGTGACGGTAGAGAAAACAGTCACAAAACTGTGTATGACGAAACTGGTTGTTTATTGGGCGAACCTGTGCCCACAAAAGCAAGCTACACTCAAAGCACAACGATAGCGGCGAACACAGTCGGCGATCGTCGAAAATCTCATCAGCGGCGAGACGCGTCGGCTTTTGTACCTGAGTCATCGAAGGTTCCAGATTAATCACTGATGCCCGCGTGTCTTCCAGAAAGTTCTAGACAATTCGCGTCGGTCACACAATCAGATAACATAAGCGTCGGTGAAAACAGGCAACGAAAAGAAGCATCGATAACGTTCTAGAAACTTCCGATACAGGCGCATCCTGCGCCGAGTGATAACGTTTAACATTTGTTAGCCGGTGGAAAGCGGCCACCGGTGAAAGATAAACATGTATACGTGTCAATACCCTCCCCTTAAAAAGCATCGTCCCGATGCTCCAAACAAACACGAAAGCGAAAACAAAACCATGCGTAATAAACAAAATAACAAAAAACAATAACAAAGTAACAAAGTACCTAAGTTTGTCAGCGTTGTCAGCTAAGTTTGTTATATGGCCTATTTATCAATGACATGTGGTGAACCATGAGGGCCCGAGAAATTATTTTAATTTGCATTTATTTCTTGGAACACTGTTGCCCTGTAACCATATTTTGTACTTAGACCTCCCCGCAGGGACCAGTTATGCCTAGTACTCCTCTGCTCTGTCTGATGTACGATTGGAAAGTTTGATGCACAAGGACCAAGAACCGCGGCATGTCGTGTTGCGCGAAGTGCACGAAGAGCGCACAAATCGAAAGAACCGCGCGAGCACTTCTCAAGCACCGTGCTTACTTTGGCACACGCACGAACTCGGCAGACGGCCGACTAAATGCCACAAAGGCCACGGAGCGTCCGACACCAGTCACAAACTGCAAATAATGGTGACTACCTGGAATAACAGGATATTTTACGAAAAGGGGATTCTTGATTCACATAAGCAGTGTCCACTAGCGAGTTATGCAGCGTATATGCGGTATCCATTCGCGAACTAGAAAAACTATAAGAAGAAGAAAGTTCCAATAAGCAGCGCAATATATCGCAACCATGCCGAGGTGCCAAAGAAAATCGAATTTGCCCATGTCACATTGGAAACGAAGTTCCTCTAAAGACCATGAAATACCAATAACGTAAGATAAAACGAGCCAGTGGCGTACCAACTATTTCTCGAGTGGGGGGGGGGCAAACCGCAAACCACCTGCTTCTCTCTCTCTCTCTCTCTCTCTCTCTCTCTATATATATATATATATATATATATATATATATATTATAATTACGAATTACTATAATATTATGTGATAGAGCCCGGATAAGGCGTCTGTTAGTTCTTATATGGCCTATTTATCAATGACATATGGTGAACCATGAGGGCCCGAGAAATTATTTTAATTTGCATTTATTTCTTGGAACTATACAAAATTTCAAGATGATGCAGGTATTAAGGCAATGAGTGCTTCACAGAGGTCCCTGATCCCGCACTGTAGCAGCAGCACGGCGCGCAATAATAAAAAAGCATATTTGCTACAAATAATTTTAATAATTAGACAAAAAAATTCTACTTGGTGTTGATGTCTACAGCACGAATGTATCGCTAGTTAACGTAATAGTATTGTTGAGGTCATAGGCAACAAAATACAATACACATAAATTACTTGCAATATTCACAAGAAAAAAAGACAGCAGATGTGTGCCACCTTGGATAATTACTACCCCATTTCCAGCGAAGCAGTTTCTTTCGAGCAGTTGCAATAAAAGTTTTACTTTCCTGTAATTATATCGCATGCTTGAAAACGTTGCCCGTATATGGCTGTTGCGTTTGAAACCATGCCCACGTGTAATGTATTGGAGCTTTTCGTGTTGGGATACATTTTTAAAAAGCCAGTAATTCACCAACACACATGTTACTTCGCCAGAACATTTACCATAGTGTGCCAGGGTAGCGATCTCAATTCTGCCCCGCTCGTTAGACACGCTCATAACGCTTTAGAGCACTTGCATAGGGAATTTATTGATTACCTATCTATTTTAAGCTTTACCTACAGATCACCCATTACCTGGTCCTTACAGTTACCAAACATAAAGAAGCTGCTTTTTTTAAAATAGTTCAGTGAGAACACCAGGCGAGCCTAATATATCGCGCAAGAAAAAGAAGAGAGTTCAAGAATTATTCGTAACGCTTCTAAATAAGCCACTAACGTTAGAACTTCGCGACACATTGCATTTAAAATGCTGCTTATTCCTTCAAAGTATAAAATTTCTGAAACGTAGAGTTCTCTTGGGACATTGGGATACCTGGGTAAAGATTTGCCGCAGTTCAACGCGGTTAAACCAAGTTAAACCACACTGCTCAGCGCACTCAGCAACTACCGCATCTGCAATTGCACCACAATACGACACACAGACGCTGCTCGGCGCGGCAGCAGCAGCGGGCGAATTGACCTTCATGCTGCGTCTCGCTTCAACGCGAACTAAGCGTCGAAAGCACAGCGCATATGAAGCTACCAGCACTCGGCGCACTTTGTACACATCGCAGATCGCTTGCAAGGGGTACGGGCGCCCAACCCACGAAACACAAAACGTCTTAAAAACTTCTCGGAACGGCTACAAACGGCTATAGACGTCTTGGTCTACGCGAAGACGTTAAACAGATGTTGTTGGAAACATTATGTAGCAAGAAGTACGGTTAATCAAATATGCTATTGTGTTTCAGCTGTGGTAACAGCACACTTCTGGCGTCACCGGAGTATACTTTGGTGAACGCTTGAGAGCGTATAACTCAAGAACTTTTTTAGATGTTTTTGTCAGAAAATGTGCGACAAGTGAAAAAGATTTAAAATGCGCGTGCCCGATGCGCAGCGTTACATTCCGTGCGACTTTAACAAGCCATATGCAATCCGTTAACGTCGCATCATATAGCCTTTCGCTGCTTTCCCCCTTTGGGTGAACAAGCGGAAAAAGCCTGCGGGGTTATTTGATTCCTTTCCGATTTTTTCACTCGATGAGTCTGTCACGACAGTCAAAGTTTAGAAAAAATAAAAAGAAAACGGCCGGGCACACACGTGCGCGCCCGTTCAGCGTCCTTATCAGAGCCACGCCTTCCTTTCCCTTTGTGTGAACAAGCGGTGAAGAAGCCTGAATTGCGATACCAGCTATCGTCACCAACAGTCGCCACGCGCAGTCGCAAACGTGCGCTCCGTTTGAGCGAACTGCTATCTGCTCTTGGACCACGTGTCTTGGACCGCACCAGGGGGGCGCGCTGAAGTTTCCGCGAGCGATTCAAAGAGCCGCGCGTTCGCTCGCCAGTGCTCATGCTTCTCTTCCCAAGTCTTTTGCTCACGTTCAAGCCTTGACCAGCGCCTGCAGATACGGTGCAGTTCCTTACGGTACGTATACGTTTACCTGCTACAGCTTGCACGCCACTTTTGTTTTGGCAGGCCCGTGCTGGCGAACGTTATTTTGTGATCTGGGAGGTAAAGCCGGAGTTTCACATAATTGGTTGAATGATTACAGAAATTCTAGCTCTGTGTGGCCTTTAAGATGGCAGCAGCGTGCTGCATTGCGTAGTATACCGGGGCTTTGCTCTCTTGGCATCTCCTCTGTGTAGCTTCCAGCACGCTAGCATGCAGGCAGGAAAATAGTCTTGCATTGGTGTGGTAAATTCACTTATAGTTGGAGGAGTGGAAAACATTTTGCGGCATGAGATTCGTGAGACGACGTCCTTTAATATAGTGAGGCCATTCTATGATTAGTTAAGTGTTTTGGGTCCCTTTAGGAAGAGAATGGTTTTATTGACGTGTGGTGCAATAACGCAGGGATATTGTAAGAGACACTCGGAAGGTGCAGTTGCCGGCCTTGATTGTCAGGCTAAGCCCACCTGTTGCTACAACTCACCAACACCACTACTTAAATAAATATAGCATACTCTTGTAAGAGATTTGTTTGCAAACCATCTAACTGCGAATGACCTACTGAAAGTCGTGTGTGGATCAAACCAGTTGCCAGTTGAATTTCACTCTACAGTAGCTTTTTGATACCATATCTGCAACATAATTCTGAACGTCGTCGTACAGCATAAGATTTTAAGAGAAAGTATTGCTTAAATAAAGTAAATGTGACCGAGGTAAAACAATGGCACATATGTTGCTATTTGAAATACCGAATTCCACATCTTTATTGTAAATCAAGTGTGGCTTACTCACTTTTTTCTTCACTGTTGTATTACAGAGCGAACTTCTGTGAGCAGCCAGTGGCATCCAAGAGGGAAGGGACCTTGATTGCTGTGGTTACTGCAGCTACGTCTTATTTTCTGTGGTCACCTTTTCTACTGTATTATAAAATTTTGTAAAATAATTCTGCATGTTCTTTAATTGATTAGTCAATAAAGCCGCGTTCTCACAAGGCCAGGTAATTTTTTCTGCATGTTGTTATGCTCATTTGCTTTGGATGTGTATTGCACATTTGATATATGTGAAACAATTTTATGCAAGTTATCATAAATAATATAATGTAATGCTTCAATTTAATTTTCAGTTCTATATAGTAACATGTGTACTATGAAGCTAGCATACGGATGCATGGTATGCGGAAGAAGTGGCCAATAATTTTGGTTACCACGTCACTGTAGAATGACAATCTATAAATGCTACTTCAAAGACAGCTATGAAAGCCTGCATATTGTTTCTGAAGCCATTATACGTTATGACTTCGGAAGCAATATGCAGGCTTTTATAGCTTAATTAAAAATTTTGTTAGACGTTATTCTAATAAAATTCTTAACTTGTTCTTGTCAAGATGTTTTATAAAAGCCTGCGTAATGTTTCCAAAGTCATTATTACAGAATTCTGGGAACGTCTAATACAGTTCTTAAAGTTGTTCTTGTCGAGATGTTTATTAGCCAACTTTTAGCGTAACGTTAGCAGGGCTTACTGAAGTATCTGTAGACGTCCACGGCTAGAAAAGGTCTTGACCAGGACAGCTATTAGACTTTTGAATTATCCGTTCAAGACATCTTTTAGACATCAAATAGCTGCTTGTGTGTTTCGTGGGAAGCGGTGTACGCAGCCGCCGCCGGTAGTGGTATAGTCCCAGTTTGACCTTTGCTGAGCGTGAAGGTCAGATTTTCGGAACCAGACGTTTTCTGGGTTTGTACCTGGAGTAGTAGAGCTGTCGCTGCAATAACCGTAGTGTGATATTTTCAAATGCTTGGTTGCGATGTTTCAAAACTGTGTTTGATCAACACGCATTTACCATCGTACATAAACTTGGCGTATTGTTCCCCTTATGTTCGCAAAAATTAGACCTCAGTTGTAATTATGCCAGTGCAGCAGTATAAGTTTAACACCGCTCATAAAACACGCTAATAATGCTGTGGACCACTTGCATATGTAATTTACTGGAAAAGACGCATTTAACCGACTCATTTGAAACATCCCCTACACATTACCCATATCATGCCCCTAGCTTTCCCCAGATATAAACAATTTACCTTGTTTAGCTCACCAAGAACACCCTAGAAACAAGTTACGAATCTCATATGATGCACAAGAAGCACATGGAAAATAAGGGTTTAGTAATGATCTGCAGTAATTCCATTTAAAGCAGGAATGTGAATTTTTAGCAACTCATGTCACTCAAAATTCTCCATATTCTGACAAAATTTCAAGTTCTTATAACGTGCAGTTGTTTTATGAATCTGGAACACATTTACATTTGTGGCAGTATGGCACCCTGGAATGCTTGAATGAGTAACTTTCTACAAACTCTGTAATGAACCTACACAGAATAAAGATTTATCGCTCTTCACTCAGAACATTGCTTCATATTTCGAAGAAATATAAGCAACATTCCTCGCATAGTTTGCCGAGGATACCGGGAAAAAACACCTAAATGCCGTGTAAAACGCATAAAAATTGCGAGATGGTTGAAGAAAACGAGCACTCGCCAACCAAAAAACGAAAAGAAAAACGAGAATGTTTTTGGCGTTTTTGCACCCAATACGGGTGCCTTGTTCACAATGAACGAGGTACATGACGGTCTTTATTATGTACATGCCGAATGACGTAATGCGTTCGAGTATAGCTCAGGGGGAGTCCCCGTGTCCGGTCAATCGTGTGTACCGTATATTATATGCAAAATGAATCAAGGAACAAGCGGGATGATAATTTCGTCTCCTTTTCGATGACGAAAGTCGATTTCCAATCAATACCGTGTCCTGTTTTTTCGGGATGCTCTGGCAGTGCGTTTGACACACTGTGCCACACATCATTGCGGCGCTGTTGTAGCCTTCCTTTTAAGTTCCCAGTTTCACCTATATATTTCACATTCCACTTTTATGCTTCACTGCTGTTCTATGCTCGCACGAAAACTTGAGCTTAAGACTTCCTCGACAATGGCTATCCCGACCAGCCTATAACGACGGAAAAAAGGCGTGCTGCTAACCCTCCTGCCAGGGCAAGGACAAGGAAGCGGGCTTCACTTCCTTAGGCACGAGGGGTGAGCGAGTCATTTCAAGGATATTCATAGGTTACGAAGTGCGAATCTGCCACATCATCATCATCATCAGCCTATATTTTATGTCCACTGCAGGACGAAGGCCTCTCCCTGCGATCTCCAATTACCCCTGTCTTGCGCTAGCGTATTCCAACTTGCGCCTGCAAATTTCCTAACTTCATCATCCCATCTGGTTTTCTGCCGACCTCGACTGCGCTTCCCTTCTCTTGGTATCCATTCTGTAACCCTAATGGTCCACCGGTTATCCATCCTACGCATTACATGGCCTGCCCAGCTCCATTTCTTCCGCTTAATGTCAACTAGAATATCGGCTATCCCCGTTTGCTCTCTGATCCACGCCGCTCTCTTCCTGTCTCTTAACGTTAGTCCTAAGATTTTTCGTTCCATCGCTCTCTGTGCGGTCCTTAACTTGTTCTCGAGCTTCTTCGTTAACCTCCAAGTTTCTGCCCCATATGTTAGAGTGACCTAGAATTTGGGAGAGTGTCCAAAGCGCCGGCTCCGGCGAGGGCCTTTTTCGGTGAACTGCCGCGCCGCGCCGCTGCTGCTCCGGACCCGTGGGCTTTTCGAGCTCGCGAAGTGCGCGGGAAGCGAGGGTCGTCTGCTACGCGCTGTAGTTTTTTGCGTTCATTTTCCACGCAAAGCACTTAAACTCTATTTAAGTTCAACAGTGTGGTGCTGCGTGGAGCTTACCCATCTTTGAGCGTTTATTTGTGCTTGGGCAGCAAGATAATGCAAAAACTAACGTATCAAACTCACCAGCGCGGCCTAGCTCCGGTGCTATAGTTCGGGAATGGTATTACGGTAACTGTGAGTGCGTCAGTAGCGCACCCAGGATCTCTGCCAGGGGGGGGGGTTGACAGTTTGCCAGTACCATCTAACCAGCACTAATTTCGATTTCTTCACGGGAAATTGTAAAAAAATGCGCTTTTTGCGAGTGTGCAGACGATTGCGCGTCTTACATCTTAGTTGCAATACTCAAATGCTTAAGGAAAAAAGGGGGGGGGGGTTAAGTCGGCCTCAGGGGGGGGGGGGTTTCCAACCCCCGAATCCCCCCCCCCCCGTCGGTGCGCCACTCTCAGTGCGTAGAAACGTGCTAAATGAGCCCGCGCAAGGAAAGAACGTAAAAAAAGAAACGTTATTCGCATGGGTACGCGGGCAATAGCATCATGCTTGCAAGAATAAGAGTAACGAAAAAAGTAAAATACTCGCGAAGTCAAGTGAAATACTTACGTGCGTGCAGTGACCGCTTCGCTCACCATTACGCGCTATTCGCTCACGGTCAGTAGTGGTTTACAGCTATATGCGTATGTATCTATTCGAATATTTTTTAGCCACGGCAATATTTTATTATGAACAGAGCAGAGTGAGAAGGTGTAAGGGAAGCAAGAGAAAGAGCAAAGACGGCCCTAACGCCGCAATATTGTTGGCTTATTTCGCTTCAAAGATTGCGTACACGAACAATTCTTGCTGTACGCTTTCTCTTCAATACAAACTTCGCGCATGATGTACCTTAGGGTCACCGTGAGCAAAGCTTTTTTCAAAGTCAGACATTCGAAAGAAAAGCCATTCGATCCAGCCAATATAGCTAAACAAATACATTTCTTTTTCTACATTGAAATGAATAGATAGCTACTGCTGGCCTAGCCGTTTACTAATTTGTTATGTAAAAGTTATTACTGCAATAGCCTTGTTTTAATAATCCGTGAATCCTCTCTAAAATTACCAACATGTAACTTCTCATTATACCATAGTTATTGCGTAACGTGTGATTTTGTACGTGAACTAGCAAGCATTCATGGCGCGTGACGATGTTTGTGCTTGCATTTTATTGAGCGGAAAATCGTCTTGAAAATTATTGTCTTTGATGCACTACAAATATCGCTATTTATTCTACATATCCCTAAAATAGTTACCTTCAATAACAGCAAAAAATGAAAAGTTTATGTTCTGGTGATTTGTTGCCTCTTTCATTACGTAACTATAAGTACGTAGTTATTGATCAGTAAGTATATTTGCTGTGTACGAACCAGGGAGCATAAGCAATAAATATTCCTAAAGTTACTTTCATGTTAAAATTCAATTAGTGTTTGCGATCTTGCAACAAAAGAAGGCGAAAGACGAGTTGCACATACGTAATCCATCATGTTCGTTTTCTAACGCTTGCTCGTAATTATGAAATGAGGCATACGTATACAATGTTGCACTGTTAGCGTTTCATTTATTTTGGTTTGTCTTGTTTTTTGCCGGGTATATTTCTCGCGTACAATTTACCTATACACGCCGTGCTGTAGCTTAGTGGCTTTGGTAGGTTGTACTACTAAGCTCGAGGACGCGGGTTTGATTCCCGGCCACGGCGGCTTACATTTCGATGGAGGCGAAATGGATAAAACACCCGTGTACATAGATTTAGGTGCACATTAAAGAACCCCAGGTGGTCGAAATTACCGGAGCCCTCCACTGCGGCGTCTCTCATAGCCATATTGTGATTTTTGGGCGTAAAACCTCAGAAATTATCATTACTATTATTACCCTTTACCTGTGCTCTCAGTTCTTCATGATATATGGGTAAGTTCGACACGTTGAGATCGAGATTGGCATTCAACACGTTTTTATCGTCACACCCACAGCATAACTGTATCGGGAAGCGTTGCGCGTACAAATGGACAAACACAGGAAAAAGACGTGAACGGATAGAGCGCAAACTTTCAACTGGTTTTTTATTTGTGTAGAAGCCACATTATGTAGACTGCTTTGACACGTGCCCGAAAAAGGAAGGGGGGAAGGGAGAAGGAGGGGGGGGGGGTTGCAAATCACGCCCACCTCAATTCAACAGCAGCTGCGCAGAAAATTATTTTTCTCTCGATACAGGGTAACAGAAGTGTCACTTATGCAAGTATCGCCTTTTTTCTTGATATAGAAGGCTTCTAAAAGTTCTCGGGAAGTTTTCTCGTTACTCCTGCCTAAAACCTTAATGCTATGGAACATAGGCACACAACCTTTGCATGCAATGCAATGAGCGGGCAAGTGCGCTCCTTCTCTTTTTTTGATTGACAAGACATGCTCCCCCGCGCGTTCATTCACGCAGCGCCCTGTTTGGCCCACATATACCCGTCCACATTTGAGCGGGATTTGGTAAACAACGCCCGTGGCACACTTCACGTACGGTTCGGCATGCTTCACTCCGCAACCGCTTCCCCGAAGTCCTCCATTGATCCTCGGGCATAACCCAGATAGCTTTTTTGGAGCGGAAAAAACCACCGGGACGCCATGTCTGTTGGCCACTTTTTTTATGTTGTGGGCGACTTTGTGCATATATGGCACGACCGTGGTCTTCTTTCTGAGCAGGCGCTCAGTGCTGCTGCCACGTTTTTCTTGTTTTACCTTCTTAAGAAGTTTCTCAGCCACAGCCGTGATGACCTCGCAGGGGAAGCCGGCTGAATTCAGCCTGTTAATCTGATTGTAGAAGCTGTCATGCATTGCATGCGGACAAGACTTTGTGAGAGCAGATTCCAGGCACGAGTTTGCAATCGCCCTCTTAACTATCTTCGAATGCGCAGAATCATATGGAAGAAGCTCTTTCTGTGCTCGTGGAGCGTAATGCCAGCATATCTGTTGGCATTACGCTCCAAGCCTATCTGTAAGCCTATGCAAGCCTATCTGTAATTTAATATCTAAAAACTGCAACAAACCATTAGTTGGCAGTTCGTGAGTAAAAGTCAAACCATTGCCATATTGTCTAAAAAGCGTTAAAATACTATTCACAGAATCCGTGTTGGTCAAGGTTATTTGTTTGGATAAAACAATTAAAAAATCGTCGACATACCTAAAAGCCTTGAGTACCCCTTGGTTAGAAACTTCATGATTGAGGGTATTGTCAATAGCAGCTAAAAATATATCACATAGGATCGGGGCGACACAGGAACCGATACAAATACCTTTCCTTTGAATGTAAAAGTCATCGTTAAAAGATATAAAGGTGGCCTGCAAATAAAATTCGAGGATGGACATGAAGCTGTCTACAGCAACCCCAGCGGAGTTTTGAAATGCTATTTCGCCATTCCTTTCAATGCATTCTCTGACGGCAACAAACAATTTATCATGAGGTACCGAATAACACAAGTCCTCCACATCAACAGAAAATACGTAGTTAACAAGAGCATTTGACTTCAAGAAATGCACAACATCACCAGAGTTCTTTGTGGCGAATGGGTCTTCAACCTGTAACGCACTCAAATGTTTCTGCAAGTATTGGCTAATTAGGAATTGCCATGAACCCTTCTCACTGACAATTGTTCGGAACGGCACAGAGTCCTTGTGGGTTTTTGCAGTAAAGAAAACTGAAAGCGCTTTCTTTTTGCAGTTATCGAACTTGCAAGCTTAGTCAATTCATTATCCCTGCAAAGAGCTGCAGCTCTGCTCTTGATTCTTGTGGCACTCGGTTTTACACGAACAAAGTTCTTAGCAATAGCTTGACCTGCCTTTTGGCTGAATTCTTCTCGTAAGACGACGAATCCTCCATTCTTATCAGCCTGCAATAATCGCAGATTGTTTTGCTTGAAGAACAAAACTACGCTTCTAGTCGGGTCTTTCGAGTGCTTGGTGGACGTCGTGTTTACCGTTTTCGTAAGGGCTTCTACACCTTCTAGAAGGCATCTTTCACGTCCTTCTGTGTCAGCCTTGCTTGAAACTCGCCGGTTCAGCGCTAGTAAGTCGTGGGCAGGAACCGAAGGTTCATAACTGTACTTTGGGTCCTTGTTAAGTATGCATGCAACTTCCTCGGGCAGCACTACGTCTCCCAGGACTATAAAGCCTTTTGGCTCCTCCTTCTTGCTCGTTGCTCTAGTATGGGCGAGGGCCTGGTGAAGACACCGCGCCCATCAAAATTCAGTCATCTGGGCAGCAAATCGTCTGGCAGACCGTAGCTTGGTTTCCGCTAGCCAAGCCGGGTCAGAGGCATAGCAAAGCGATCGTAGAAGATCTTGGAACCTTCGCACCTAGCGCCACAGTTCCGATCTTAAATATCTGCATATGCGCCTCAAAAGGCCCACTCGCGGTTTGAAGCAGCCGAACATTGCACTTACATCTTCTGGTATGATTCTCTTTCGCAGGCAGTAGGCGATGTACCTGGCGCGACATGTTGAGCTGATATGAGGTTGACACAGGCGTTGATTTGCAAAGGTGTAGGAGAAACATTCATAAAAGGGCCCTCTGTGTTAGACAGGTAGTTTAGAAGAACTTCTTGCTGGGCGAGTTGGTGCATAGCTGTATCGGGAAGCGTTGCGCGTACAAACGGACAAACACAGGAAAAAGACGTGAACGGATAGAGCGCAAACTTTCAACTGGTTTTTTATTTGTGTAGAAGCCACATTATGTAGACTGCTTTGACACGTGCCCGAAAAAGGAAGGGGGGAAGGGAGAAGGAGGGGGGGGGGTTGCAAATCACGCCCACCTCAATTCAACAGCAGCTGCGCAGAAAATTATTTTCCGCTCGATACAGGGTAACAGAAGTGTCACTTATGCAAGTATCGCCTTTTTTCTTGATATAGAAGGCTCCTAAAAGTTCTGGATAAGTTTTGTCGTTACTCCTGCCTATAAACCTTAATGCTATGGAACATAGGCACACAACCTTTGCATGCAATGCAATGAGCGGGCAAGTGCGCTCCTTCTCTTTTTTTGATTGACAAGGCATGCTCCCCCGCGCGTTCATTCACGCAGCGCCCTGTTTGGTCCACATATACCCGTCCACATTTGAGCGGGATTTGGTAAACAACGCCTGTGGCACACTTCACGTACGGTTCGGCATGCTTCACTCCGCAACCGCTTCCCCGAAGTCCTCCATTGATCCTCGGGCATAACCCAGATAGCTTTTTTGGAGCGGAAAAAACCACCGGGACGCCATGTCTGTTGGCCACTTTTTTTATGTTGTGGGCGACTTTGTGCATATATGGCACGACCGTGGTCTTCTTTCTGAGCAGGCGCTCAGTGCTGCTGCCACGTTTTTCCTGTTTCACCTTCTTAAGAAGTTTCTCAGCCACAGCCGTGATGACCTCGCAGGGGAAGCCGGCTGAATTCAGCCTGTTAATCTGATTGTAGAAGCTGTCATGCATTGCATGCGGACAAGACTTTGTGAGAGCCGATTCCAGCCCTCCTTCTCCCTTCCCCCCTTCCTTTTTCGGGCACGTGTCAAAGCAGTCTACATAATGTGGCTTCTACACAAATAAAAAACCAGTTGAAAGTTTGCGCTCTATTCGTTCACGTCTTTTTCCTGTGTTTGTCCGTTTGTACGCGCAACGCTTCCCGATACAGCTATGCACCAACTCGCCCAGCAAGAAGTTCTTCTAAACTATCCCGGCCCCGGCGGCCGCATTTCCATGGAGGCGAAATGCAAAAACGCCCGTGTGCTTGCGTTGTAGTGCACGTTAAAGAACCCCAGGTGGTCAAAATTAATCCGGAGCCCTGCACTACGGCGTGCCTCATAATCAGAGCTGGTTTTGGCACGTAAAAACCCCAGAAAGAAAAGAAGAAGAAAAGTTCTTCTAAACTACCCACAGCATAAGAAGGATTTCTGGCCGTCGTCATATGACCACATGTCATATTGTTATCGTTAATCGTGACTTGAGTGCAAGTATGTCAAGTTACTAATGCCATGACCCATCAGTCATCTTAGTCACACATTTGTGCCTTTCCGCACTATACTTTGGTATATATACCAAGTGAACGAGCCCCGAGAGTTACGCGGTTTGTATTTATTTTTAATTGGTACCGCGGCATCGGCCAACACACACATTCCGCTTCCCAAGAGCCCAGTTAAGCATTTCGCCTTAATAAAGAAACAAAAGAGCGCCGGTTGCAGTCTTGTAAAGCAAATCGAATGCATGAAATAAAAGAAAGGAAACGATAGGGTGTAAAAGCGTTAGCATTCTCTTGGTTATTATCGCGGTCTCCAGCTTATTTTCTTCTGCAGCACGTTCACGTTGCTCGTTCCACGCATAACTAAATGAAGTAAGCGCGCTGAATGCGTTACTCAAACCGCCGCGTAAGCGCGGACCAAGCGAGCTAGAAGGAAATAGACAAAATATCCGTATTCACAGCTGGCAAACGCGTTCTCTGTGGGGTGAGTCACTGTGGTATTACCTTGTGGTGATATGGTACTTAATATATCCCAAATTATCGCGATGTTGGCTAATAGCAACCAAAATGTCATGCTCGTAGCAGACGCCCGCCGCCTTGGCGCGGCTTCCGCAGCGGAGAAAGCCCACTGATGATGATTTATTGGCATCCCCTTTGAAACGGGGTGGCGACAAATAGTCACCTAGCCTGCTTGATTTAATCAGGTATACTACACATGTTCTTTATCTAGCATTTTTGTATACTCCCCCCCCCCCCCCCTCTCATTATCTTTCTTTTTCAAAAATTTAGCTTGTACCGCTGCCTATGATTTTAAGAGATCAGGTCGTATCCATCTTTTCCCTGCTTTTTTTCCACCAGTACTCTAATCGTCTCTTGCTGATCTCTACGGCTGATCTGTTTATGTTTCCTTCCACTTTAAACCCAAGCGCTTCTGGGAGTTGCACGTTACCTACGGTTCTCGCTGGGTGGATCCCGTCGCATTCCATTAGGATGTGCTGAGTGGTCTCTGGATCTTTACTGCAGCATACACATGTCTCATCTAGTTCCGAATATTTGTTCCGATATGTTTTCGTCCTTAGGCAACCGGCTCGAGCCTCAAATAGCAAGGCACTGCCCTTTGTGTTATCGTACATATTTTCCCTTCTAATTTCTTTCTTCTGATTCTTGTAAATATCCATTGTCCTTTTCGTTTCCATTCTTTGCATCCAATTCACGGTCTCTATTTCTCTCACTTTCTTTCTGATGAATCCTGGTTGTCTATTTACAGTTTCGATTATCCTGTACTTGGTTGCCAACTTCCTTGACCTCTTCCTCCATTCTGTGTCCACGCTTTTCATGTAGAGATACTTGTGCACTTTAGCCGGCCATTTATTTTCAACCATGTTCCTGAGCCTTTCTTCAAAACTAATTTTGCTTTGTGCTTCTCTGACTTCAAAAGAGGCCCAACCCATGTCTCCATGCACTGCCTCATTTGTCGTATTACCGTGTGCTCCCAAAGCCAACCGGCCTACTGATCTTTGGTTAACTTCCAAACCCGCCAATATATAATGGCATTTGCGAATGTTAGCGCTGGCACCATTACTCCTTTCCAGATTCCACGCACCACCTCATACTTATTGTGGCCCCACAGTGCTCTGTGTTTCATTAATGCTGCATTCCGCTTCCCCTTTATTTTTAGATTATCTTGGTGGTTGCTTGAGTAATTCTTTCCTTCGTTTATGTGTACGCCGAGGTACTTATATTGCTTCACTATGGGTATTACTTGCTGTTGAATTGACACCACGAAGTTACTCGTGTGTTCATTAAAGATCATAATCCCTGATTTCTCTGTGCTAAACTTAAGGCCTAGATTTGTCGCTGCGTTCCCACAGATATTCGCAAGTATCTGTAAATTTTTTTTATTGTCCGCTAGTAGCACAATGTCGTCTGCGTACATCAATCCAGGGACCTTCTGTTGCACCATTTGTACATTACGCATGTAGGATAAATCAAAACCTAATTTGCTGTTTTCCAGTCGTCTTTCTATGCCCTTGACGTAAAGCGTGAACAACAATGGTGACAGAGGGCATCCTTGCTTCAATCCTTGGTGAATTCCCACCATTTCATTTCCTTTTCGGCCTTCCCATGCCACTTGTACTTGGTTGTCTCGATATATCTCCCTCAGCAGCTCCACGAAATCGTCATCTATGCCTTCGTATTGAAGAATATCCCACAACAATTCCCTGTCTACGTTGTCATAAGCTCCTTTAACATCTAGAAATGCTACCCATAAAGGTCTTTTCTGAGCTACTGAAATCTCTATGCACTGAGTTAGTACAAACATATTGTCTTCTAAGCGTCTGCCTGGCCTGAACCCATTCTGTAGTTCCCCCAATGCACCGTTTTCCTCCACCCACTTCGACAGTTCTAATTTTATGGCTTGCATTGCCATTCTATATATCACCGACGTTACTGTAACTGGCCTGTACGAGCTCGTCTTATCCTTATCTCCTTTGCCTTTGTAGATGAGATTCATCTTGCTTTCACGCCATACAACGGGAATATTCTTTGTTCTAATCACTTGCTCTATGGCATTAGTCAGCAGTGCCTTGCTTTTTGGACCGAGGTTTTTGATTAGCTGTATTGGGATTTCATCGGGTCCTGCTGCCGTGTTGTTAGGGACATTTTCTGCTGCCTTTTTCCAATAAAAGCTTTCTATGCTGAATTTTGATCTCTCAAGCCTCTCTGTTGTTGCTGGATCTGTTGTCTGAACTACGCTTTTTCTCGTACCGAAGTTATGCCTGATAACGTCTGTGATGTACCGCAGCGCATCATCGCCTTCATAGATGTTACCGTCTTCGGTAACACGGGTCCGGTACAGCAGCGCCGCGGCGCGGGAGTTCACACAAAAAGGTCCTCGCTCCTCCCATGCATTCGCGCGGCGCTTTGGACACTCTCCCATATTCTAGGTCACTCTACATATGTTAGCACCGGTAGAATGCAATGATTGTACACTTTTCAACCACAGTGGTAAGCTCCCAGTCAGGATTTGGTAATGCCTGCCGTATGCACTCCAACCCAATTTTATTCTTCTGCAAATTTCTTTCTCCTGATCAGGGTACCCTGTGAGTAATTGACCTAGATAAACGTACTCCTTTACAGACTCTAGAGGCTGACTGGCGATCCTGCAGTAGGGTTTTCACTTGGGCTGGTTGGTTTTCCATTAAGACCGTGTATTATCCATAATTTTGCTTGGAAATAAGCTTGGAAAAATTTGCAAAATTACTAACCCGAACAAGAAAGAAAAGAAAGCATGTGGCAAGAATCACGAAAACGAATGGGTGAAATGCAGTGTCGGCGTAGTATATAAGATACCTTTATCATGTAAGCGTTTTTATGTCGGACAAACGGGCCGTTTCATCAACGACCGGCTCCGCGAGCATGCTAACAACGTAAATAACAAGACGGGAGGGTGGCTGGCACTTCATTGTGATGAATGCGGCTGTAGACCAATGTTCAAAGAGTGCATGATCATTGAAAAGTCGAACAATGAGATGACACGACTCATTATTGAGGCCCACTGCATCACAACTTTAAAAGATAAATGTATTAGCATGGCATCTATCACCCTATCAGCTAAGGAAATAGCGTATTTGAATAGCACGTCACGCGCGTGTGGATTTTTTGTGTCGGTGTGGTTCCGCCCTTGGTGTCATGCGCTGTACTGCCTGTGGCAAGGTATAAAGAGGTCACGTCTTCTCGCAATAAATCTGTTGATAGTTTGCGCTTCGTGTGTGTTATACGTGTTCCCTCTTTTGTCCATGTCGTTTTGCGCGCAATGATACACGGTCCTAATGGCGATCCTGAATTCTTGTTCCCTTGCCAGGCTATTGAACATTATCTTTGTCTTCTGCATATTCATCTTCAACCCAATTCTTACACTTTCTCGAGTAAGGCCCTCAATCATTTGTTGTAATTCGTCTCCATTGTTGCTGAATAGGGCAATGTCATCTGCAAATCGAAGGTTGCTGAGATATTCGCCGTTGATCCTCACTCCTAAGCCTTCCCAGTCCAAGAGCTTGAATACTTCTAAGCATGCAGTGAATAACATTGGAGAGATTGTGTCTCCTTGCCTGACCCCTTTCTTGATAGGTAACTTTCTACTTTTCTTGTGGAGAACCAAGTTAGCTGTGTAATCCTTGTAGATGTTTGCAAAGATATTCACGTATGCCTCCTGTACTCCTTGATTACGCAATGCATATATGACTGCTGGAATCTCTACTGAATCAAATGCCTTTTCAGAATCTATGAAAGCCACGTAGAGAGGTTGATTGTACTCCGCAGATGTCTCGATTACCTGATTTATGACATGGATATGATCCATCGTAGAATATCCCTTCCTGAAGCCAGCCTGTTCTCTTGGTTGGCTGAAGTCAAGTGTTGCCCTGATTCTATTGGAAATTATCTTGGTGAATATTTTATACAATACTGAAAGCAAGCTAATGGGTCTATAATTCTTCAGTTCTTTAACGTCTCCCTTCTTATGGATTAGTATAATGTTGGCGCTCTTCCAGCTCTCTGGTACACATGAAGTTGTGAGGCATTGCGTTTAAAGGGCCGCAAGCTTTTGAAGCATGATATCTCCTCCATATTTGATTAAATCTACTGTTATTTCATCTTCTCCAGCAGCTTTTCCCCTGGTCATGTCTTTCAAGGTCCTTCTAACTTCATCACTAGTTATAGAAGGAGCCTCTGTATCCTGTTCATCACTATTTTGAATTAAAGTAGCTTGGCTGTTTTGGGCACTGTACAGGTCAGTATAGAATTCTTCCGCTGCTTTTACTGTGTCATCGAAAATTCCTGATGATATTACCATGCTTATCTTTCAGTGCATACATCTTGACTTGTCCTATGTCAAGCTTTCTTCTTACTGATTTAATGCTGCGTCCATATTTTACGGCTTCCTCAATCTTTCCCACGTTATAATTTCGAATATCCCTTACTTTTTTCTTGTTGATTAGTTTTGACAGTTCAGCGAATTCTATCTGATCTCTTGAGTTGGACATTTTCATCTTCTGTCGTTTCTTTATTAGGTCCTTTGTTTTTTGGGAGAGCTTACCTACTGGTTGCCTTGGTGCCCTACCTCCCACTTCAATTGCTGCTTCTGAGATCAACCTAGTTACGGTTTCATTCATTACCTCTATGGTGTCTTTATCTTCCTCTTCTAAAGCTGCATATTTGTTTGCAAGCACCAGCCTGAATTGGTCTGCTTTTACCCTTACTGCCTCTATGTTGGCCTGTTTCCTCTTGACTAATTTCACTCTCTCTCTCTCTTCAAATTGAGAGAAATCCTAGACCTCACTAACCTATGGTCACTGCACTTAACCTTACCTAACACTTCTACATCCTGCACTATGCTTGGATCGGCAGAGAGTATGGAATCAATTTCATTCCTTGTTTCTCCATTAGGGCTTTTCCAGGTCCACTTCCTGTTGCTGCGCTTCCTAAAGAATGTATTCATTATTCGGAGCCTATTCCTTTCTGTGAATTCTACCAACATCTCTCCTCTTGCATTCCTAGAATCGATGCCGTAGTTGCCAATTGCTTCCTCACCAACCTGCTTTTTCCCCACTTTTGCATTGAAGTCGCCCATGACTAAAGTATACTGAGTTTGCACCTTTCTCATTGCTAGTTCAACATCTTCTTAAAACTGTTCTATTTCTTCATCATCGTGACTAGAGGTTGGGGCATAGGCTTGTACTTCCTTCATTTTGTACCTCCTATTCAGCTTTACTACAACGACTGCTACCCTCTCATTAATGCTGTAGAGTTCATCAATGTTGCCCGCTATGTTGTTATGCACTAGAAATCCTACCCCGGATTCTTTCTTATCTGGAAGACCTCTGTAGCAGAGGACGTGGCCGTTAGTCAGCACTGTGTAAGCCTCACCAGTTCTTCTAACCTCACTAAGACCAATAATATCCCAGGAAATGCCTGATAATTATTCAAATAGTCCTGCTAAGCTAGCCTCACTCGAGAGGGTGCACGTGTTGAACGTTGCCAGGTTCAGTTGCCATTGGCGGCCTGTCTTGACCCAGAGATTCTTAGCACCCTCTGCCGCGTAGCAGGTCTGACCGCCGCCTTGGTCAGGTGCTCCGCAGCCACTGGGAACTGAGGGCCATGGGTTAATTGTCGGAGTCATGAGGGAGGTAGCGGCCGAATACTGCACCAGGGAGGCCAATTCCTGTTCTGGTGAGGGAGTGACTTTGATGAAGCTTAGTGGGCCTTCCTAGTTTGAACTAGTATAGCCCCACTAGCTCTCGGCGATATATATTTTTTTCTTGCCGGTGTCAGGCACCGCTCCATGCCTGAAAATGTGGTGGACTGGAGTAGGATTCGAACTTACGACCTTCAGATTTGAGGCCGGGTATTCTACCTCTGCTCCACGCCACCACACTAATCTGCCACATATCTACAAGCAAATAACGCAGCAACTCTTCAGAGTCAAAGCCACCTCAAA
This sequence comes from Dermacentor silvarum, assembly GCF_013339745.2. Taxonomy (NCBI): domain Eukaryota; kingdom Metazoa; phylum Arthropoda; class Arachnida; order Ixodida; family Ixodidae; genus Dermacentor; species Dermacentor silvarum. The sequence goes on along the minus strand of NC_051161.1, from coordinate 179,580,937 downwards.
AAAGAAATTACCCTGGTATCGTTCCACAAAAATTCGTGCCAAGACTGCCAGGCGTGCTATAAGGCGGAACTGGGAACTTAAAAACAAGCCTACAACAGCACCGCAATGATGTAGCCAAAGGGTACACGGTGTCAAGCGCACTGGCGGAGCATCACGAAAAAACACAGTATTGATTGGCAATCGGCTTTCGTCACCGAAAAGAAATTATATTTTGCTTCAGCTGTGTTTGTTGGAAAGTGTCGACTTGCAAAAGTGAGGGGTCGGGGGGGGGGGGCAAATGGCATACTTTGCCCCTCCCACTTTTGCCAGGGGGGGAGCAAGTGCCCCCCCCCCCCCCCGGTAGATACGCCTATGAAACGGGCCAAAACACAATCGCAAGAACCTGAATCGCAAGCGGTAACAGCATGGTGTAGTATGCAATATTCCATGGGTGCGCTGTAGCACAAGGCAAGGGAATAGGACGGGCAGTTGACCTCATCTCTTGCGCTACCATACCCGTAATGAATCATTAACAAAGAGCCTGTACCCAAGTAACCACGGACATCCGGGCAACGTCCGACGGACGTCCATTCTGGATATTCTGGACGTCCGTGGGATATCCGTGAATGTCCAGCGTACGTCCCAGGGACGTCACTGGGAAATCCAAAGGTACCCGCTTTGGTCGTCCGTAGGACGTCCGACGTGGATATCCAACACGGATATTCACAGGACCTTCAAGGTATATATTGACACGTATACATGTTTATCTTTCACCGGTGGCCGCTTTCCACCGGCTAACAAATGTTAAACGTTATCGCTCGGCGCAGGACGCGCCTGTATCGGAAGTTTCTAGAACGTTATCGATGCTTCTTTCCATTGCCTGTTTTCACCGACGCTTCTGTTATCTGATTGCATGACTGACGCGAATTGTCTAGAACTTTCTGGAAGACACGCGGGCATCAGGGATTAATCTAGAACCTTCGATGACTCAGGTATAAAAGCCGACGCGTTTCGCCGCTGATCTGATTTTCGACGATCGCCGACTGTGTTCGCCGCTATCGTTGTGCTTTGAGTGTACCTTGCTTTTGTGGGCACAGGTTCGCCCAATAAACAACCCGTTTCGTCGTACACTGTTTTACGACTGTTTTCTTCAGCGTCACTACTACGTGACATCTGGTGGAGGTGCTTTTGTGTCCATGCAGCGGACGCCCCCGCAAAGCCGCGACCCAAGCCCGAAACCGGAGGACGAGACCAACGTCGCCAAGGACCAGCGAGCTAGCCGTAGGCAGCAAGGACTTTTGCCAGAATACGGACTTCTTCCCGAGAAGACCACAGCGATCAAGGCCAAGTCAACGACCACAATGGCAGCCCCAGCGTCCCCCATCCTGCTGCAGCAACCTCGGGAGCCACCGACCTTCCGTGGATCATCAGCTGAAGACCCTGAAACATGGCTGGAGACGTACGAGAGGACCGCGACATTCAACAAATGGAGCGACGATGACAAGCTGCGCCATGTCTATTTTTCGTTGGATGACGCTGCTCGGACATGGTTTGAGAACAGAGAGACCACCCTGGTGACTTGGGACCTATTTCGCGAGAACTTCGTGAGGACCTTCACGAATGTCGTGCGAAAAGGAAGGGCCGAAGTTTTATTAGAAACCAGAGTGCAATTGCCCAACGAGAACATCGCAATCTTCACGGAGGAGATGACTCGCCTCTTCCGCCACGCCGACCCCGATATGTCCGAGGAAAAGAAAGTTCGGTTCTTGATGCGGGGTGTCAAAGAGCAACTATTCACCGGATTGATGCGCAACCCGCCCAAGACTGTCGCCGAATTTCTTTCCGAGGCCACAACGATCGAGAAAACGCTTGAAATGCGCGCCAAGCAATACAACCGCCGTGCCCTGACCAATTACGCCGATGCTCAAGCGCTAGGCGCCGACGACCTGCGCGACACCATCAGAGCAGTCGTTCGCGAGGAGCTGCAGAAGCTCTTTCCCAGGTCGCAGCCTCAAGTGGCATCTATCGCCGACGTCGTCAAAGAAGAAGTTCAGCGCTCACTTGGAGTTCCTGATGTGCAGCCGCAATCGCCGCAACCCCAGCCGGAAGCGCTGACTTACGCCGCCGTTGCCCGTCGTCAAGGCCCTCCTTCACGCTCGCACCAGGGCCCCATAACGCCGCAGTTCCGTCGCTCACCGCCGCCGCCGCAGCCAGCACGCCCGCCCGTCACCCAGCGCAGCTACCCGAGAAAGACGGACATTTGGCGCGCCCCCGACCACCGCCCGCTCTGCTATCACTGCGGGGAAGCCGGCCATGTCTACCGCCGATGCCCATACCGCGAGATGGGCCTACGAGGGTTCGCCGTCAACGCGCCACGTCCACAGCTTGGCGAGCGACCACGTGACATCGCCGACTACCTTGCCGGAGCGCAGTGGCAACCACGACGACCCTCACGCTCGCCGTCACCAGGCCGCTACATCTCGCCGCATCGCCGCCTGTATGCCGGCCACACCCGGGGCCGATCTCCCAGCCCATACCCGGGAAACTAAAAGCAGCAACCGATGGAGGTGCGGTTGCTGTACGACGCAATGCCGAAGATCCTCGGCCGCCGACGACGACGACGATTCGCGAATCATCACGACGAGATATCAGCACGCCGCCTAGCAACAGCCTTGACAACACATCGCCGCCGAACGAAGACCTTCCGACGCGACGTAGCAGCAGCAGAGCAAGCCGACGCAGCCGTGATCCGACGCCACGAATCAACCGCAACGCCAGACGCCGGTCTACCGATCTAGACGTGCTCATCGATGGTCATAACGTCACCGCTCTCGTCGACACTGGCGCCGACTATTCAGTTTTCAGTGGCGCGTTCGCCGCCAAGTTAAAGAAGGTGAAGACGGCCTGGCAAGGACCCGATATACGGACAGCGGGAGGTCACCTAATAACGCCGGCTGGAATCTGCACAGCGCGAGTCACGGTAAACAACCGCACTTACCCGGCGAGCTTCGTAATCCTGCCGCACTGCTCCAGGGACGTCATCCTAGGCATGGACTTTCTAAACCAACATGGTGCAGTAATCGACTTAAGGTCCAAGTCGATAACGCTTTCAACACACAAAGCGATACCGCCGGATACAAGCATCAGTTACCATGCCTTGAATGTGCTTGAAGAACAAGTCACCATTCCGCCTCGCTCAAGCGTAATGATTTCCGTCGGTACCGAAGTGTCTGCAGACATGGAGGGCGTCATCGAGGGCGATCATCACTTACTGCTCGACCGTGAAATTTGCGTCGCTAGAGGCATAGGTGAACTACGCGAAGGGAAAGCAAGAGTGATGCTCACGAACTTCAGCCACGAATATAAGCACATTAACAAAGGCACCACGGTCGCCTACATCGACGAAATAGTACAAGCCAGCAGTGCTTTCGCCTTCACGGATTCCAGTGCACCTTCAACGACGACTGTAGTACCTGAACCAACTTTCGACGTCAATCAGAACCTTCCCAATCATAAGAAACAACAGCTAAAAGCTCTGCTCCTGCAATACAAGGACTGCTTCTCGTCGTCGTCAAAAGTTCGACAAACCCCTGTCGCCAAGCACCGCATTATAACCGACGAATGTGTCCGCCCACTCCGTCAGAGCCCGTACCGAGTTTCGGCGCGCGAACGCGAGGCCATAAGGCAACAAGTCGACGAAATGCTACGCGACGACATCATCCAGCCGTCCAAGAGTCCGTGGGCGTCCCCCGTGGTGTTAGTGAAGAAGAAGGATGGAACCCTACGTTTCTGCGTCGATTATCGTCGGCTCAACAAGATCACGAAGAAGGACGTATACCCCCTCCCACGGATTGACGACGCCTTGGATCGACTCTACAACGCAAAGTATTTTTCGTCGATGGACCTCAAAACCGGCTACTGGCAAATCGAAGTCGACGAGAGGGACCGGGAGAAGACTGCCTTTATAACACCAGACGGACTGTTCGAGTTCAAGGTCATGCCGTTTGGTCTTTGCTCGGCACCTGCGACTTTCCAGCGCGTGATGGATACAGTACTGGCAGGCTTGAAGTGGCAGACTTGCCTCGTCTATTTGGACGACGTCGTTGTGTTTGCCTCAAGCTTCGAAGAACACCTGCGGCGCCTTGAAACAGTTCTTCAAGCAATCAAAACCTCCGGACTCACGTTAAAGCCCGAAAAGTGCCGCTTCGCATATGAGGAGCTCTTGTTTTTGCGCCACGTCATCAACAAGTCTGGAGTGCGCCCCGACCCTCAGAAAACTGCGGCCATCTCCAACTTTCCTCCGCCCGCTGACAAGAAGGCAGTGCGTAGATTTCTTGGACTGTGCGCCTATTACAGGCGCTTCGTCAAGAATTTTTCACGGATCGCTGAGCCACTGACGTATCTCACGAAGGCCGACGTCGAGTTCAAGTGGGAGACGCCGCAAGTCGAAGCATTCGAAGAACTGAAGCGACGCCTGCAATCGCCGCCAATACTTGCGCATTTCGACGAAAACGCCGATACCGAAGTCCACACCGACGCAAGCAGCGTAGGACTCGGCGCCGTGCTTGTGCAGAGGACTGACGGACTAGAAAGGGTTGTAAGTTACGCTAGCCGGTCGCTATCGAAGGCGGAAGCAAATTATTCCACAACAGAAAAGGAGTGCCTCGCCATCATCTGGGCTACATCAAAGTTTCGCCCCTACCTCTATGGCAGGCCCTTTAAAGTTGTGAGCGACCACCACGCCTTGTGTTGGCTAGCTAACTTGAAGGATCCTTCAGGTCGCCTCGCACGCTGGAGCCTGAGACTTCAAGCATTCGACATCACCGTCGTTTACAAGTCCGGGCGAAAGCACTCTGACGCCGATTGTTTGTCTCGCGCCCCCGTCGAACCGCCGCCACAAGACGACCAGGATGACGACACTTTCTTGGGACCCATCAGTGCCGACGAATTCGCCGAACAACAACGAGCCGACCCGGAACTAAGCAGCCTTGTAGACTACCTGGAAGGCAAGACCGTCATTGTGCCGAAGGTGTTCAGGCGAGGATTGGCGTCGTTTTTCTTGCAAAACGACATTCTCCTAAAGAAGAACTTCTCGCCTCTCCGAGCCAACTACCTCCTCGTGGTACCCTCAGCATTGCGTCCAGAGGTTCTGCAAGCTCTCCATGACGACCCAACGGCTGGACATCTCGGTTTTTCACGCACTCTCGCGAGGATACAAGAAAAATACTACTGGCCTCACCTCTCTGCCGACGTCGCCCATTACGTAAGGACATGCCGAGACTGTCAGCGACGCAAAACACCGCCGACAAGCCAGCCGGACTTCTACAGCCAATCGAGCCACCTCGCCGACCGTTCCAGCAGATCGGGATTGACTTACTGGGGCCTTTTCCGACGTCGACGTCCGGGAATAAATGGATCGTCGTCGCTACGGACTACCTCACCCGCTACGCTGAAACAAAAGCCTTGCCAAAAGGCAGTGCCGCCGAGGTAGCCCGATTCTTCGTTGAGAACATCCTCCTGCGTCACGGTGCCCCAGAAGTCCTCATCACCGACAGAGGCACGGCCTTTACGGCAGAACTAACTCAAGCCATTCTGCGGTACAGCCAGACAAGCCATCGCCGCACCACCGCCTACCACCCGCAGACGAATGGCCTTACCGAGCGCCTAAATAAGACCATCGCCGACATGCTGGCAATGTACGTCGACAGTCGAACACAAGACGTGGGATGCCATCCTTCCGTACGTGACCTTCGCATACAACACGGCCGTGCAAGAAACGACGCACATGACGCCGTTCAACCTGGTCTACGGAAGGAACCCGGCAACGACGCTTGACGCTATGCTACCAGACGTCGCTGACGAAGAAAATCTCGACGTTGCCACTTATTTGCAGCGTGCCGAAGAAGGTCGACAGCTCGCCCGCCTGCGCATCAAGAACCAGCAGAGGACCGACAGCCGACACTACAATCTACGACGACGCTACGTCGAGTACCAGCCCGGCGACCGTGTTTGGGTCTGGACTCCGATTCGCCGACGAGGACTTAGCGAGAAACTGTTGCGTCGCTATTTCGGACCCTACAAGATTATCCGACGTATTGGCGCACTGGACTATGAGGTCGTGCCAGACGGCATTTCGCAATCACAGCGTCGCCGGGCACGACCTGAAGTCATCCATGTGGTGCGTCTTAAACCTTTCTACGCCCGCTGACTAACTTAGGTACTTTGTTACTTTATTTTTTTTTCTTTATTACGCGTGGTTTTGTTTATATACGCTTTCACATTTGTTTGTAGCATCGGGACGATGCTTTTTAAGGGGAGGGTATTGACACGTATACATGTTTATCTTTCACCGGTGGCCGCTTTCCACCGGCTAACAAATGTTAAACGTTATCGCTCGGCGCAGGACGCGCCTGTATCGGAAGTTTCTAGAACGTTATCGATGCTTCTTTCCATTGCCTGTTTTCACCGACGCTTCTGTTATCTGATTGCATGACTGACGCGAATTGTCTAGAACTTTCTGGAAGACACGCGGGCATCAGGGATTAATCTAGAACCTTCGATGACTCAGGTATAAAAGCCGACGCGTTTCGCCGCTGATCTGATTTTCGACGATCGCCGACTGTGTTCGCCGCTATCGTTGTGCTTTGAGTGTACCTTGCTTTTGTGGGCACAGGTTCGCCCAATAAACAACCCGTTTCGTCGTACACTGTTTTACGACTGTTTTCTTCAGCGTCACTACTACGTGACAATATAGATGTGTGTGCGCACACCTTGAAGCATGAATAGTGGAATGCATTCAAGCACCTATATATATATATATATATATATATATATATATATATATATAACTGGTCGGGTGCTTCAATGCATTTCATTGTCACTGCTCTGCTGTAAATAAACCTAAAAAATAGGCCCACACAAGCTTCAACAAACAATAAATATTTTATTGCTGCCTTATACATAACTCCTAGATGCACACATGAATAATGTTCATAACAAATATACTCACCGATAAAAAAGAAAATTGACAGATCCAGATATCATGACTGAAGCTAGGACAGCACGAATACATATAAAATCAATAGAAACTCCTTTCAGCATGTTAAACAGAGTAAAAAATATGGGAAAGACAACACCATTAAATGAGGTATCGTTCGATTATCACATTTACTTATTTGTACTGTCAATCCCTACGACGATTAATTATAGGCACAAGCTTCAGAATAAAGAACAGTCACAAGCAAGAATATACGTGTGGCAGAAACCACAAAATGGCAGCACAGTGCATAGTGTGCGCCTGCCTCCTGCTCGGCGCGCGGGACCCTGGCCGGCACACGCGTGTCACATTGCTCCCAAGCAGGGAGCGGCTTCCCGCTGGCCGACGCGCGCCGTCGCGCGCTTTCTGGAGCCTGCACATTCAGTTGCGCGGTACCGACCGGCGAACACCACGTTCGCACTGCTAGGAACTAAACAGTTGTTTCTTTACGAAGATGTGTTGACTTGCGATTACTCGGGCCGTTGATTGCTGGCTGCCGGTGCGAGATCCGAAGTCCTCAAATACAGCATTTGTGTGCAGTGGCGCTTTCTTTCGCGTGTACGGCTTTTCACTCACTTTAGGGCTTGATGGCACCTGCAAACAAAACACATGCCGTTATTCTAATGGATAAAATAGAGATCAATGTAGCCGTCATACCTCAATAGCTGAGCAGGCGACTTCGGCAGGCTGTGAAGATGGCAAACGAACCGACAGTGCACCGGCCGTACGGTGGCTAGAAGGGGGAGGTGAGAGCAGCGGCGGCAGCGGAGTGTTGCAAGCACGGTGTAAGAATAAGGAGACGTGCTGACACTCTCCCCCCAACGCGCGCGGAAGCGCCGGTCGCTCGCGTCCAGATTATGTTCGGCTTGGTTGCAGCTGGTTCGGCGCCGTCGTAGAGGGCGCTGCGGTATGCGGTCCCAGCCTCGGCGGCAAGGCGCGTCCCGCCGCTGCTTCGTCTTCCTGCTTGCATGTGCAGTTGCGCTGTTTTGAAGCACGATTTTTGTTCGCGTTCGTTTCATGAGCTTGTGCTTGGGTATTGTCGCCACGGGCCCTCGACGAAGGTGGCAGCGGCCTTCTGAGGGGCGTTTGAAATGGCTAAAAAATGCTTCGTTCCGAACTGCAATTCTGGATACCTGATTTGTGCGGAGCGTGTGCCTTTATTCAAAGCGCCGTCCGACAGCGGTCGTCTAGAGCAGTGGCGCCCTGCAAATCTGAGGGCAGACCGAACTCTAACGCGCCTACCGACCATGTCTGCACAGCCATTTTTCAGAGGATACGATATCGATGCCATATTGTCACGACGTCGAAAGCTCGAGGGACAAACGAAACGCATTTGTCGGCAGAGGCAGTAACAAGAACGGACGGTTTTAAAATAGCGCGCGCTAGTCACTGCTTCTTGTTCTTCTTGCTATGTTTTTCATAAGTGCCGATGTGTCTTATGCCGTCGTCATCGCCGCGCTAGACACGTGGCAATATTACGCGGAGCGCTCGATAGAAGGATTCCCACCTTATTTCCAAACTGTCCAAAGAACCTCACACGGTCAAATAAACCTTGAAAGCCGCTGCGGAAGAGAGAACCTCCTGTGTGCCGCAGTAGGTTGTGCAAATTTTGCTGCATGTAAAAGATATATACTGGGTGGTTTACTATCATGCACCAAGATTGGAAAATATGTAAATGTCACGTAGCTGGACAGAACCAAGGTAATGTTGTCTGCCGTCGCCTGGAGATACTCAGATTATTTTTTTATTCCGCTTAATTACATAATTATTTTCATAATTGATTAATCAACTCTTTTAATGCTATAATTGGATAAAAAGTATAATGAGAATTGTACAGCAGCGTGGAAAACTCCCAGAATAACTTTCTGTTGCTCAATACGTGATACATAAAAGTGTTTTCTGAGCGTGAACGAAACCCGCGAATACAGCAATATTGCCGCGCGACTGGCCGCTCGAGGCACTTTGGGTGTATTCGTGAGCTTCTTTCATGCTCGGAAAAACACTTCTACGTAGCGCGTATTGAGCAATACAAAGCTGTATCGGGAGTCTTTGATGTTGCTCTACAATTTTCTCATTGACACTTTTAATCTAATTATAATAATTGAGAAGTTGATCAATAAATACGACTAATTATCTAATTAGGCGAAATGTAAAAAATAACCGAGTATCTCTAAGAGACGGCAACAACATTACTATGGTTCTGTCCAGCTACGTGACATTTGCACATTTTGAAATATTTGTGCACACTGTAAAATACTGCTGTTTTCTGTGCAGATGTGTGCCTGATTTTCAAATTTGTTCCATCCTGGCTACTGGATTTTTTTTTTACAATGCGCGTGCGGTGTATATTACACGCTTGCATGTTTTTATACATTTTTCCATTGAGGGAGTGTGTGAGACCGCAAGCTTCTGGGATGGTTATCACCTATTAAAATTATCGATCTGCTTCATGCACAAGTTTTTTCGTATTGTGTCTATGCAAAAAAAAAAAAAGGTCTAGGGGATTATTGTGTGGTGGGTGTAAGTGTATTTGATGGAC